>NC_056737.1:1837547088-1837682088 GCF_019279795.1 Protopterus annectens | reverse complement strand
CCATGCGGGTGTGAATGACTGACCCTGAGCAGCATCCTGCCTTCACCAAGAATGATGCCTCAGTACAAAGACAAAATGATCAGTTTTAACAATTGGCTTAATCACTGGTGTCATTCTAGGGGATCCAATGTCTGTCTGCCTGGGATGACATGCTGGAAGCCACGCTTGCTCGCCAAGGGATGGCTTGCACCTGTCACCACTGGGCTCGGATACTGGGCCAAAGCTCTTGCCACCCCATAGTGCCTTTTTAGGCAATGCTCAAAGGACAAATCAACCTCCATAAAAACAAAAATGGAAAAAATTAAGGGTAATGCTGCTCAACGCCAGAAGTCTAAATCTCAAGATGCAGGCATCACACTTCTCAGTATGGAGAACATCGATGTCTGTGCAGTAACTGAAACCTGGTTCAAGGCTCCTGAGAGCACTCCAGCTACCAGGCTATACCTCATATCATGCGCCTCAAGTTCCAGGCCAAAACACAAAGGAGGGGAGTGTCCATTTCATAAAGGACACCTACATCTCTCGATTGGTGGCTACCCATGAAGCATCAGAAACCATACAAGTTTTACTCACCATAGGCAAATCCCAATCCCAGGAATCCCATCAAGCATTCCTGAAAACACTGGAGGATATGAATGTCACACCAAACACCATCATATTGGGTGACTTCAACTACCCCAACATAGACTGGGCCCACTATTCTAGCCCTAACACCCTAGCCCAAAGATTCCTGGAATTCATAAACTCAAATGCTATGGAGCAACTGGTCACTTCTCCTATGAGGAGAGATAATATACTTGACCTGATTATCACAAACTTGGGGTCCAAATGTCACTAGTAAGATCTGATCATAAACTGATCACGTTGGATGTACATATCCCACCCCCACCCCAGAACAAAAGACTACAGTGAAAAACTTTTCAAAAGCTGACTCCTTAAGTCAGAAATGATATCCTTAAGCCTACTGGGTTAATGGAAACCACATCCCAAAATGCTGAATCCTTCACAAAAGCCTTCTAAAACCAAGACCCTCTCCACCAAGGAAAACGCCGTTTGGTGGGACCGGCTTATAAACAAACTGTACAACAAAGAAGGAAGCTACTGCAAGCCAAGCCAACCTACAAGGGGAGGCTTCCCTGATCAGCACAAGTAAAAACTATGTTCTCTCATAAAACATCTAAAGCAAACTTTGAGAAAAAGATTGCCAAGGATACCAAAGACAATCACAAGGCCTTCTTCAATTATGTCAGAACCTTGGGAGGAAATTCTCAGATATGCTCTGAGTTAGTACACAATGACAAAAATTCACTGACCCTACCGACATTGCCAATATTCTGGCAGATAGGTTCAGTGCAAATTTCTCCCTCCCTCACCCCTAAAGATGAAGTAATTATCCCTGCTGAATGTAACCTACCTGTCATCACAGACATACAGGTGAAATCAGCACTCAACAAGGCAAAACACAGCATCTATGGGACCGAACTTCAAGATGAACTAAACCCGCCCCTAAGAACGCTATTCAATCTTAGCCTCACTACAGGATATGTACCTGAACACTGGCAGCAGTGGTCCCACTCCACAAAGGGGAAATTCTACTGACCCTGGTAACATAAGTTTGACCAGCCTGGTCTGTAAGGCTATGGAAAGAATCATCATGGAACTCATAAATGGCGACATTGGGGATCTGCAGACCCTTGATCCCACCCAGTTCGGTTTTAAAAAGGCAGATCCTGCCTCTTAAACCTGGTTGACTTCTTCGAGACAGTCACTAGTGCCATCGGCTGTCCACACTGCCTACTTGGACTTGGCTAAGGCCTTTGACACGATACCACACTCTGGCATCATTGACAAGCTCAGCAGCCTAAATGTAAATCCATATGTCACAAGATGGGTAGCAAACTGGCTAAAAACAGAACCCATAAGGTTAAAATTGCTGGAGCCATGTCAGACTCAAAACCAGTCACGAGTGGTGTCCCACAGGGCTCAGTCTTGGGTCCACTCTTATTCGGCATTTACTTCTCAGATGTGAAAGCAAATATGGGAGGATTATGGCTGACAAAGTTTGCAGATGACTGCAAACTGGGTGCCATAGTTGATTCACCTGCTGACACACACATCCTACAGAAAGGTCTCACTGAAACGGACAACTGGTGCCGGAATCATGGCCTCAAACTTAATGCCAAAAAATGTATAGTCATCGCCTGTGGGAAAAACAAAGTACCCACAAATTATCACGTAGACAATAACCCACTGAATACGGAAGAAGTAATCAGAGACCTGGGGACTCAAGTCGATAGTGACCTCTCCTTTGACAACCATGCTGCCAAAGTGGTCAGAAAGACATTCTACCTTGCCCATCTCATCATGAAGGATTCTCATCCAGATCAAAGGAGGTCATTGTACCTCTATATTCCTCCCTTGTCAGGCCCATGATTGAATATAATGCTCCATTTGGGATGTATCTCACCCGGCACATGCAACAACTGGAAAGACCCCAGAAGTACCTCACCAAGAGGATCATAGGTCTCAAACATGTGCCTTATCCAGCTAGATTAAAGAAACTCCAGCTCTATTCAGTAGCATACCGCCTGCTCAGAGGTGATTTGTGCCTAACATATAGGGCCATGTCCAACCAGGAATTGATGGACATGCTCCATCTCAAAAAATCTAAATCCACCAGAACCACGCGAGCTAAAGATTTCAACCTCTGCACAAATATGAATAGGACATGCTGGAGGGATAGATTCATAACACAGAGGTTACCCATACTCTGGAACAAAATCCCAGTTCATGTGAGACAGAGCCCTTCATTGGCACTGTTCAAGAAAAATCTCGATGCATGGATGGGAGATCGCAAGTTTACCCCGGGAGTCACCTCAGTGTCACTACTAGACAGAGGTATAGTTTACTAAATAATGGGGTCCCACATGTGTCACTACTAGAGAGGCACAACTATATAGTATGGGGTGGCGTAAGCCACATCACTGTTGGCTAGGCTTATAAATGCCCCCGGGCAGATAGCCTAGTACACTACTATGAAACTATGAAACTATGAAACCATGGGCTTTTCAGCATTTAGTGAGGTGAAAAAAGAGCAAGTCCTTGTAACTGCTGCTGATGCTGCAGTTACTTGATTTTTTTTTTTATTTTTATTTATATTTTGATTATGTTTGTGTCAGTACTCATTCTTTGTGACTCTAATTCTATAAGCTGTTTCCTCTCCTAATTAACTTTCTACTAACAGGATGTCTTCCTTGTGCACTGTTTAACAAATGTTGCTTAATTCTACCCCTTGAACCTCTGATTAGACCAAAAATCACTGTAAAATAGATGTGTGTAATTTTGTGTTAAATCTATAAAGTCTGCATATAATATTTACATTTTCTACTATCATATCTTACTAGCCAATGTGATCTGTGTATTAAGTTCATAGGTTCATAGGTTCATAGGTTCATACTAGGCTATCTGCCCTAGGGCATTTATAAGCCTAGCCAGAGTGTGTTTGGCTTTCGCCACCCATTTTAAATGAATTTTGCTATGCCCTTTTTCGAGGTTAGTATACTGTGCCTCTGTCTAACAGTGACACAGAAGTGATACCCGGGGTAAACCTACTGTCTCCCATCCACTCATCAAGATTTCTCTTGAAGAAAGTCAATGAGAGACTCTGCCTAACCTGGACTGGGATTTTATTCCAGAGTGAAGGGAGCCTCTGGGTTATGAATCTATCCCTCCAGCATGTCCTATTTATTTCAGTACTGGGGTTCAAGTCTCTCGAGCGCGTAGCTTGATGGGATTTGGATTTTCTGAGGTGCAGCATGTCCATTAATTCCAGGTTGGACATGGCTTTATACGTCAGGCACATATCGCCTCTGAGCAGGTGGTATGCCACTGAGTAGAGCTGGAGTTTCTTTAACTGGGCAGCATATGGCATCTGTTTGAGCCCTTTGATCCTCTTGGTGAGGTACTTTTGGGGTCTTTCCAGTTGCTGCAGGTGTCTGGTAAGGTACATGCCAAAAGTGGCATTGTACTCAATTATGGGCCTGATGAGGGATGAGTAAAGAGGCACGATGACCTCCCCTGATCTAGATGTGAATCCCTTCATGATTAGGTGGGCTATATAAAATGTTTTTCTAACCACTTTGGCCACGTGATTGTCAAATGAGAGATTGCTATCAACTTGGGTCCCCAGGTCCCTAATTACTTCTTCCATACTTAATGGATTACCACCTATGTGGTAATTTGTGGGCACTTTGTTTTTGCCAAAGGGGATGACTATACACTTTTTGGCGTTTAGCTTGAGGCCATGGCTCTAGCACCAGTTGTCTGTTTCTATGAGGCCCTTTTGTAGGATGCTTGTGTCGGCTGGAGAGTCGATTATGGCGCCCAGTTTGCAGTCATCTGTGAACTTGGTCAGCCACAGTCCTTCCGTGTTAGCCTGTACCTCGGGGAAATATATACCGAACAAGAGAGGTCCCAGGACTGAGCCTTGTGGGATGCCACTTGTAACTGGTTTGGAGTCTGACATGGCTCCAGCAATTCTAACCATGTGGGTTCTGTCCTTGAGCCAGTTTGCAACCCATCTAGTGACACAGGGGTTTCTATTTAAGCTGGTGAGCTTATCTATAATGCCCGAGTGGGGTATTGTATCAAAGGCTTTTGCAAGGTCCAGGTAGGCTGTGTGGACCACCTTCCCCTCGTCAATGGCCTTGGTGACTGTTTCAAAGAAATCGACCAGGTTTAAGAGGCAGGATCTGTCCTTAACAAAGCCGAACTGGGTAGGATCCAGTGTCTGTAGGTCCCCAATATCTGTATTTATGAGGTCCATGATGATCCTTTCCATAGCTTTGCAGACCAAGCTAGTCAAGCTTATGGGGCGATAGTTTCCAGGATCCGTTGAGGCACCACCTTTGTGGAGAGGGACCACTGCTGCTGTACGCCACTCTTTGGGTACATATCCTGTAGTAAGGCTGAGATTGAACAATGGTTTTATGTTTGGGTTTAGTTCTTCTTGGAGTTCATGTAGGACGCAGCCCAGGACACCGTCTGGTCCCATTGATGCTGTGTTTTTTGCTTTGGAGAGGGCGGCTCTTACCTGAGCATCTGAGATGTCAGGGGGGCAGCACTCTGCTGGGATAGATATTTGCCCTTTTGGTGGGGAAGGGGGAGAGAAGTTTGTACTGAACCTGTCAGCTAGGATGTTGGCAATGTCTGTGGGTTCGGTGTATTTTTTGTCATTTTGGACTAATTCTGAGCATATCTGGGAATTCCCACCCAGGTTCCTAACATAACTAAAGAAAGCCTTGTGATTATCCTTAGTGTCCTGTGCAATTTTTCTCTTGAAGCTGGCCTTAGATGATTTTATGAGTGCCCATAGTTTTTGCTAATACTGATCAGAGATGCCTTCCCTTTTTGGGATTTTGCTCTATCATGTAGTAGCTTCCTCCTTCTATTGTATAGTTTGTTTATGGCTGGGGTCCACCAGACAGGATGCCTAACTTTGGAGGACTGGGTCTTGGTTTTATTTGGGATTGCATGATCCATGCATTCCTGAAGGTGTTCATAGAATGCGTTTATAAAGGATTCTGCGGTCTGGACTGTATTTTCCACAGGCCCGGGGGCTTTGAAGGATTCCACCTCGGTTTTGAGGAGTGTAAAATTTGCTTTAGAGAAGTTTTTCACTGTGGTTTTCTGGGCAGGGGCTGGGGTCGGGATGTGAATATCTAGTGAGATTAGTTTATGGTCTGATCTTACCAGTGAGGAATAAACTTCTGGTCTGGAGCATAGAGTCCCTATGTTGGTGATGATCAGGTCCAGTATGTTTTCCCCTCTTGTGGGAGTGGCAACAAGTTGTTCCATAGCATTTGAGTTTATAAATTCTAGGAACTTTTGGGCTAGGGTGTTGGAGCTAGAGTAATGCTCCCAGTCTATGTTAGGGTAGTTGAAGTCACCCAGTATAATGGTGTTTGGAGAGACCTTCATATTTTCCAGTGTTCTCAGGAAGGCCGAGTGGGGTTCCTGGGTTTGGGAGGGTGGTCTGTAGCAGGCTATAAACTGGAAGGCAGTTTTACCCACTGTTAGTTGCACATGGATAGTTTCTGATGCTTCGTGCTGTGCCACCAACCTGGAAGTGTGGGTATCTTTGACGAATATTGATACTCCCCCTCCTTTTGTGGTTCGGTCCAAGTTTTGGGGCCGAAAAACATGGTATGAGGTATAACCTGGTAGTGCTGGGGTGGTCTTGGGAGCCTTGAACCAGGTTTCTATTACTGCACAGATATCAATGTTCTCCATGCTAAGGAGAGTTTCGAGTGTGCATCTTGAGGTTTAGACTTCTGGCATTGAGTAGCATTACTCTTAGTTTCTTATCCCTTGTGATACCTATGGAGGTGGGTTTGTCTTTTGAGCCTTGCCTAAAAAAGGCACTATGGGGGTGGCAAGAGCCTTTGCCAATATCCGAAAGCCCAGGGGTGACAGATGCAAGCCGTCCCTAGCGAAGCATCATGGCTTATCGAGCATGTCATCCCAGGCAGACAGGCATTGAATCCCCTTTGAATGACACCAATACTTAAGCCAATTGTTGAAATTGATCATCTTGTCTTCATATTGTGGCATCATTCTTGGTGAGGATAAGATGCTACTCAAGGTCAGGATCATACCGGCCTGGGCTACATGCTCAGAGAGCTCCTCTATGTCTCTTTTCATGTAGTCCAAGGAGGTACGTCTCAGGTCATTCACACCAGCATGGACAATGACTGAGTCATATTTGTACTTGCCTTGGAGTGACCTGATGCTTGTATTATGTGGCGGATCCTAGCGCCCGACAGGCAGCTCACCGTGACCTTCTCCTTGTTCAGCCTGGTGAGCGGGACGTCAGTGTGCCTGATGATAGAGTCACCTATTACAAGTGTATCAGGTGTGTTGTTTAGCCTTAAGGGCTGTGACTGTCCGGCACACTGGCTTTGTGAGCTATGTGTTGCATGTGTTTTGTTTTGGGGTAGCGGTTGCTTGGGTGTTTGCTTTGGAGGTCTCTGCTGCTTAGGCAGATTTTTATTTAGAGCTCCCGAGTATGTTTTTGTGTGTTTATGTGTTTGGTTTGCTGTCGTGGTAGGTCTATGTGAGACTGGAATTGTAGTGAGTGTGGTTTCCTTCTCCTCCTGACTGGTTACACCAGTACTGAGTTGAGAGAGCTTAGCCTCCAGTTTGGCTATATGGTTGCATCTCAAACATGTGTTGGAATTTGTTGGGAGGAGGAGAGGGTTGTCTGTGTACATGAGGCAGTTGTAACATTGCCTCAAGATTCCCAGATTCACCAGCTGGACCGGAGAGGAGATTGACAACTGACCTTTGGACATGCTAGAATAGTATTGGGAATTCCTTTATAATTGAAAAAAAGGGCCAATGGGGAACAAAGTACTTAAGGGTGTAGTGCTTTTCATTTTTTAGTGCTGACTTATATAATTGTTTTAGTGAGCAAGTGCCAGGCTTTAGAGTGGGAATAGGGTGTTTATTATGAGAACTAGATCAGTTCTAAGGGAAAAAGTGAAGAGCAGACTTTGTGGAGCTGAGAATGGTTTAAACACAATTAAGTGGTGCTGCCCGATGTTGCGCTATGCGCAAAATTGTGCAAAACCGCGCTAAAGCGGGTTTTATACAGGGGGACTTGAAAGAGCTAGAAATTGGCCCAAAACGGCCAATAGACTACCAGATTCTTGTGCTGGGAACACTCCTCCAGGGATAAATAGGCTGCTCCAAGCTCCCCACTGCCACTGTTGAACAAAGAAGCCTCCCTTTATCCAAGAAAGGAAATGGGCAACACAGGAACTTTCCAAAAGTCCAGAATACAGCAAAGCCTGTATTTGCACTACTCTAGGTCAGGAAAGACGGGAAACAAGGATAATTTTTTTTTTTTTAATGTATTATATCTGTTATGTCTACATATAGTATTTATGTATTTTACTATTGTACCTTACTAGACATTGTGATGTAATAACTTGTTTGACTGTGGAGCTTTTCTCCTCGGGCCTCTGCTAAAAAAGGGCTTTTGCTCACTCGGACTATTCTGGTTAACAAATGTCAAATAAATAAATAAAATCCACATCTAGTGAGGGTAAATGAAATGGTTGCTCCAGTAAAATATTTAAGCCACAACATATGGATTTTTCAGTATGGAGAAGCACACTTATTTTGACTGGGCTCACCTTGTACAATAATTCACCCCTTTAGGACATGGAGCATGTGATTGATTCACTGATTCTCCAGTCCCCATTTTCTGGGCTAACATTATATGAGAAGAGGACTAGCAAGGTTCAAGTGTAGAGTAGATGCTGTTCAGCTTGAGATGTGACCTGCAGATGTGATGGCTTTAAGTAGTCAGTAAACACATTGGTCAAGTCTTTAATCCAGGGTTTAGACATGATGCCCAAAAAGCTGTGAAAAAATGTTTTATTAGTGATCTGCAGCTGCTGGCCAAACAGAGGAAAGAAAGTCACTGTCATGAAATGGGCATTGGCAGGGTCAACTGCCAAAGCTACGCCATAGTGCACCACTGAGTGCCACATTCACCATACAACTACTAAACCATTCAAAATGGGAGCAGTAGATAAAAAATTAGACAGATTTTGTCTGAAAGGTAATCTTCAGGTGTCTTTCAAAGCTAATCAGGTGAACATACTGACATACAACATTAGATACGAAACACATGATGCACAGGGTGCAAACATTAACTTATACTGAATGGCAGAAATGCAAGGCTGTGAAAGGCATATCTGAAAAGGTTTTTATTCTGATAAAAAAATGTGATTTATGAGAGATTGAGATTCATATAAAAAGAACAGCTAGCCATTGAGACTGGTGATAAGTGGGTTGAGGATCCAGCCTCCTCTGAGTTATGCAAGGGACCCATGGTAATGGCGAGAGGGGTGTATGTGCCCCTATTGGCCAGTGTGTGCCCACCATAAAGTTCAGCAGCCCTGGGTCAATAAGCTACTGACTGGTGTCAAGTTACTCAGCTTGGGTTACCTGTTGAGCAAAAGCTGGATGTAAAACCAATCAACCTGTCAAACACGAACTAAGATTTGCTTCACTCAGTGTAAGTCCACTGACAGGATGCAGCTTGGAAGTGGATGACATGATGGGAAGGAGGAGGTCAGACATCTTATGTATCCAGGACACAAGATGGAAGGGCAGTGCAGCAAAACCACTTGGCTTGGGATCCAAAGTCAACTACTTAGGAGGACGACAGGCTAGAAACTGTGTGGGAATTGTGGTGACGGAGGGTCTTCAGAAGACAGTGAGGGATGTCATCAGAATTAGTGATAGACTCATAGCAATCAGACTCCAGCCTAATGATAGGGCAATATTCATTATCTCAGACTATGCCCCATACCAGGGTTGTGGTAGTGAGAAAAAGAGGACATTCAGACAGTAGTTGCAGTATCTACTAGAAAGACCAGAACAACACAAACTGGTGTTAATAACAGGTGACTTGAATGCACATATCAAGACAGACAGAACAGAATATGAGGACTGCCTGGGTCCACCTGGTTGGGGCAACAGGAACAGAGGAGAAGCCATTCTAGACTTCTGTCTGGCAAATGGTTGGATAGTAGTGAACACATGGTTCAGAAAGACAGACAGTCACAAGATCACATACAAGAGTGGCCAATATGCAATATGCAGGTAGACTTCCTCCTAGTATGGAAAGAGGACTGGAGTAAACTCAGTGATCGCAAAGTAATTCCCAGTGAAACAGTCAGCCCACAGGAAAAAAAACTGGCAGCCACAATCAGCTGCAAGCAGTGGTCAGAGAAGGCTTTAAGGTCAACAAAGAGCAGCCTGAAGACCTGGAAGTTGACTAGAGAGAAAGCACAACAGTTCAAGGAATTAGCACCTCAGGAAGAAGAGGAAATAGGTGGAGTTGAAGAAGAATGGGAGCACCTCAAAACAGCATGTGTAAAGACTATAAAACCGATATGCAGAGAGCCAGGTATATAGATAAGGTAGATTAGAAAAGAGTGGTGGCATGCAAAAGTCCAGGAAGTCATCAAAAGAAAGAAGGAGTGCAGAAAAAAGTGGGAGATAGAAAGATGGACCAGGCTAGGAAGGAATACTGGTTGGCTACCAAAGAAGCTAAGAAAGGAGTTGCAAAACCCAAGAAAAAGGCATCAGAGGTACACTACAAACTTCTGGAAAGTAAGTCACTAGATGGCACAATGAAGCTATATCAGGTTGCAAGGCAAATACAGACAGATGTAGAAGAGTCAGACACTTTTCATAAGGGATGCCAGCAACAACCTGCTCATCAGTCCACAGGACATCCAAGGCAGATGGAAAGAATACTTCTAGCAGCTTCTTAATGAAGAAAACCCTGCAGAAGCTGAACTGCCCCAGACTCATACTATGATGAGAGAAGTGAAAAAAGTCCAGCACAGAAGAAGTTAGAACAGTACTAAGGAAAATTAAGTCAGGGAAAGCAGCAGGCTCAGATGAGGTCACTATCACTATGAAAAAACAAATTAAACACAAAAAAGAGGATCATCCTCAGAAGGTGAACTGCTGAGGTACCAGATCTGTAACGAACTGGTGGTGGTAGAACAGTCTGCCTTTTTTGTTCAGATGAGGTCACAACAGATATGATAAAAGATGCTGGGTGAAATAGGGGAGAAATGGATCCTGAGGGTACTCATAGCAGTGTGGAGATGACTGGAGAATAAGCGTACTAGTACCAGTGTTCAAGAACAAAGGGGAGATTTACAACTATGGGCAGTACAGAGGTATCAAACTCCTGTCACATTCCATGGAAGTTCTGTAGAGGGTGATTAATAAATGAATATGCAGAGTGCTAGAAAGTAAGATGGGAGCAGTTTGGATTCAGATTAGGATGCAGCACAACTGACCCAGTGCTTGCAGTGAGACAAATAGTTGAGAAGAAGTCAGAGATGAGTAACGAGTCCAAATGGGCATTCCTAGACTTGGAGAAAGCATATGACAAAGTCCCAAGAAAGCTGATTTTGGCAGTCCTGTGGTGGTTTGAAGTCCCAGAAACATTGGTAGAATTAGTGCAAGCTATGTACAAAGACCCAGTGACTTAAATAAGAACAGTGTTCAATCTCATAGAAGAGTTTCCTGTGGGAGGGAGTGTGCACTAGGGTTCAACGTTGAGATCTCTGCTGTTCATACCGGTGATGGGCTACACTGACAAAGAGGTCAGAGGGGACAGATCAACAAAGTTGCTGTATGCAGAATATGTGGCATTACAGGAGACTCTGAGCAAGAACTTCAGCAAATGATTGGGGAATGGAATGCAAAACTTAAGGCACATGGGATGAAACTGAGTAGAGATAAGCTAGTTGTAATGGCAGTAAATGATGGAGCTCAGAAGAAGCTGAAAATTGAGATAGAAGGGAAAATAGTGCAACAGGTCAACAGCTTCAAGTATCTGGGAGGGGTGGCTGAGGAGAAGGAACATCTGAATGAGGAGGTCAAAGCTAAAATCAGGGGGGCTACAGCCAACTGGCACAGAGTGTCAGGAGTAGTGTATGACAGAAGAATGCCAATGAAGCTGAAAAGTAAGGGTACAAAATAGTGGTGTGACTAGTAGTACAATATGGTACAGAAACCTGGGCAGTAAAGGCAGAGCAGTTTTGAAAGCTAGAGGTGATGGAGATGAAGTGCCTGAGATGGGTGATAGGATGTACACTGTGGGACAGATGAAGAAATGAGGATGTAATAGCAGAAGCCAAAGTAGCTCCAATTGTAGAAAAGGTGAAAGAGAACAGATTACAATGGTTTGGGCACATCAGAAAATCAAAAGATAATCTAGTGAATAGGATTTGGAACAGACAGGAAAGGAGCAAGAGGAAGCAAGGGTGTCCAGCAAAGAGGTGGACAAACTGCATGACAAGACCTGTGGCAGTCTGGCATGAGGGTTGAAGAAAGGAGGAGTATGGCACTAAATAGAGAAAGATGGCAACAGTTAACAAGACATCCCGACCCTAAGTAGAAAATGGGAAAAAGGGAGATGATGATGATGATGTTGATGATGATGATGATCTAGCCATAGAAACTTTTGACTCATTTATCATGACCATGTATGCAATGAATACAAATTTCATTTATTACCCCACTCCCTAGTAAGCTGATTCATGACAGATTTGTGGTTACAGTAAGGGACATTGCGTTGTCTCAGTGAATGCAGACACATAAAGATGGAAACCTGGAAAAAGCCATGAACATAGCTAGCCTCCTTGCATTGTGAACATTAACTCTAGATGATTGTTCATAGGTTCATAGGTTCATACTAGGCTATCTGCCCTGGGGCAATTATAAGCCTAGCCCGATTCTGTATGGCTTACGCCACCCCTTGATTTGAGTATACTATGCCCTTTTTAAGGTTTAGTTTACTGTCCCTCTGTCTAATAGTGACACAGGAGTAATCCCTGGGACAAACCTACGATCCCCCATCCACTTATCGAGATTCTTCTTGAAGAGATTCAGTGAGGTGCTCTGCCTCACATGAACTGGAATTCTATTCCAGAGTGAAGGGAGCCTCTGGGTTATGAACCTGTCCCTCCAGCAAGTTCTATTTATTTCTGTGCTGAGGTTCAAGTCCCTCGAGCATGTGGCTCTAAGGGATTTAGATTTACTGAGGTGGAGCATGTCCATTAATTCTGGATTTGACATAGCTTTGTATGTCAGGCATAGATCACCTCAAGTAGGTGGTATGCAACTGAGTAGAGCTGGAGTTTTTTTAACCGAGCAGCATATGGCATCTGTTTGAGACCCTCGATCCTCTTGGTGAGATACTTTTGGGGTCTTTCTAATTGCTGCAGGTGTCGGGTAAGGTACATCCCAAAAGGGGCATTGTATTCTATGATGGGCCTGATGAGGGATGAATAAAGGGGCACGATTACCTCTCTTGATCTAGATGTGAAACCCTTCGTGATGAGGTGGGCTATGTAGAAGGTCTTTCTAACCACTTTGGCAATGTGGTTTTCAAAGGAGAGATTGCTATCAACTTGGGTCCCCAGGTCCCTAATAACTTTCTCTGTACTTAATGGGTTTCCGCCTATGTGGTAATTTATGGGCACATTGTTTTTGCCAAAGGGTATGACTATACATTTTTTGGCATTTAGCTTTAAATCATGGCACTGGCACCAGTTATCTGTCTCTGTGAGACCTTTTTGAAGGATGTTTGTGTCAGCTGGAGAGTTGATTATGGCACGCAGGTTGCAGTCGCTGCGAACTTGGTGAGCCATAGTCCTCCCACGTTTGCCTGTACCTCGGAAAAGTATATACCGAACTAGAGTGGTCCCAGGACAGAACCCTGTGGGACACCACTTGTGACCGGTTTCGAGTCTGACATGGCTCCAGCAACTCTCACTCTGTGGGTTCTGTCTTTGAGCCAGTTTGCGACCCATCTTGTGACATAGGGGTTTATATTTAAGCTGGATAGCTTATCTATGATGCCCGAGTGGGGTATTGTGTCAAATGCCTTTGCAAGGTCCAGATAGGCTGTGTGGACTACCTTCCCTTCATCTATGGCTTTGGTGACTGTTTCAAAGAAGTCAACCAGGTTCAAAAGGCAGGATCTGCCCTTGACAAAGCTGAACTGGGTAGGATCTAGTGTCTGTAGGTCCCCAATGTCTTTGTTTATGAGCTCCATGATGATCCTCTCCATAGCCTTGCAGACTAAGCTAGTCAGGCTTATGGGGCGATAGTTTCCAGGGTCCGTAGAGGCTCCACCTTTGTGGAGTGGGACCACTGTTGCTGTATGCCATTCTGTGGGCACATATCCTGTAGTGAGGCTGAGATTGTATAGCTGTTTTATTTGAGGGATTAGTTCCTCTTGTAGTTCATGTAGGATGCAACCTGGGACACCATCTGGTCCCATGGAAGCAGTGTTTTTTGCTTTGGAGAGGGCAGCCTTCACCTGAGCATCTGAGATGTTTGGGAGGCAGCCCTCTGCATTGATAGATACTTGCTCTTTTGGGGGGGAGGGGTGGAGAAGTTTGCACTGAACCTGTCTGCCAGGATATTGGTGATGTCTGTGGGTTCAGTGTATTTTTTGTCGTTTAGAATCAACTCAGAACAAGTCTGGGAGTTGCATCCCAGGTTTCTAACATAACTGAAAAAAGCCTTATGATTGTCTTTGGTGTCCTGTGCAATTTTTCTCTCGAAGCTGGCCTTGGAGGATTTTATGCAGGATCGTAATTTTTTGCTAGTACTGATCAGAGATGCCTTCCCTATTAGGGATTTTGCTCTATCATGTAGTAGCTTCCTCCTTCTGTTGTACAGTTTATTTATGGCAGAGGTCCACCAGACTGGATGCCTGCCTTTGGATGATTGGGTCTTGGTTTTGTTTGGGATAGCATGATCCATGCATTCCTGGAGATGTCCGTAGAATGCGTTTATATAGGAATCTGCAGTTTGGGCCATAGTTTCCACTGGCCCTGGGGCCTTGAAGGATTCCACTTCAGTTTTGAGAAGTGAGAAGTTCACTTTTGAGAAGTTTTTCACTGTGGTTTTCTGGGCTGGGGTGGGGTCAGGATGTGGACATCCAGTGAAATTAATTTATGGTCTGATCTTACCAATGAGGGATATACTTCTGGTGTGGAGCATAGAGTCCCCATGTTGGTAATGATCAGGTCTAGTATGTTGTCCCCTCTTGTGGGAGTGGTGACTAGTTGTTCCATAGCATTTGAGTTTATAATTTCCAGGAATCTTTGGGCTAAGGTGCTGGGGCTTGAGTAGTGCACCCAGTCAATGTTTGGGTAGTTGAAGTCGCCCAATATAATGGTGTTGGAGAGATCTTCATGTTCTCCAATGTTTTCAGGAAAGCCGAGTGGGATTCCTGACTTTGAGAGGGTGGTCTGTAGGATGCTATAAACTGAAAAGCAGTCTTGACCACTGTTAGTTGCACATGGATGGTCTTCGATACTTCGTGCAATGCCACTAATCTGGAGGTGTGGATATCCTTGATAAATATGGAAACTCCCCCTCCTTTTGTGGTTCGGTCCGGGTTTTGGGGCTGAAAAGCATGATATGAGGTATAGCCTGGTAGTGCTGGGGTGCTCTCTGGAGCCTTGAACCAGGTTTCTGTCACTGCACAGATATCGATGTTCTCCATACTGAGGAGAGCTTTGAGTGCGTGCATCTTGAGGTTAAGACTTCTGGCGTTTAGCAGCATTACCCTTAGTTTCTTGTTCCTTGTGCTGTCTATGGGGGTGGGTTTGACTTTTGAGCCTTGCCTAAAAAGGCACTATAGGGTGGCAAGAGCCTTTGCCAATATCCGAAAGCCCAGTGGTGACAGGTGCAAGCCGTCCCTAGCGAAGCAACGTTGCTTGTCGAGCATGTCATCCCAGACTGACAGACACTGGATCCCCTTTGAATGACACCAAAATTTTAGCCAGTTGTTAAAATCGATCATTTTGTCTTTGTACTGTGGCATCATTCTAGGTGAGGGTAAGATGCTGCTCAAGGTCAGGGTCATACCAGCCTGGGCTACATGATCAGAGAGCTCCTCTATGTCTCTTTTCATGTAGTCCAGGGAGGTACGTCTCAGGTCATTCACACCAGCATGTACAATGACTGAGTCATATTTGTATTTGCTTTGGAGTGACCTGAGTGCTTGTGTTATGTGTCGGATCCTAGCACCCGACAGGCAGCTCACCATGACCTTCTCTTTATTCAGCCTGGTTAGTGGGACGTCAGTGTGTCTGACAATAGAGTCACCTATAACAAGAGTATCAGGTGTGTTATTCAGCCTTAAGGGTCAATTCATGACTAGCCAATTGTCAATGTTGAAGTGACACCCCTCTGACCACATATGTAAAAGGGGCTGTGGATAGATGAATGGATGGATGGGTAGCAAGAGAGTTATAAGAAATTAAAAGACAGCAAACACATGTAATGGACAAAAAAGTGAAATTCACATCTAGCACAGGGCTGATTTGTGAGAGTTACCACACCATATTTTCATGTTGCTCCATGCATGCTTGCAGCCTAGGAACTCAAGCTCAAATTCCTAGGAACTCAAACTCAAATTCAACTTTTACATCCTTACTGGTAAGCACAATTAAAATGGATAATGAACTGAATAAATAGTGTAATTCAAGTAGCCAACAATGCAATAATAAAATAGGTAAAATAATAAAAAGTTAAAACATGAAAACTTAGCAAATGAAGCATGACATCGGACATGATACTTTATAAGGATAACTGAAAGTAATTTCAAATAAGTCATCAAGGAGCACTTAAAACCACTGATCATGGTGGACTCCCTCAGCCATCCAAGTAGAATGTTTCAGAGGTGTGAGTCTTGAAAAATAAACCACTACAAGAGTCATCTACCCCTATCTAGCTGAGTGCACTGAGTAAACCAGCCAGTACCAAGCCAGAAAGTCTCAAAAGTAATATGGCCTCATTATACCATGACCAGACCTGTAAACATGATCAATAGCTGACAAGTGTAACTTACAAATGACAAGTGTGATCTGTTGGTAACTTGACACCCATTGGTAAGTGGGATGTGGAACTTTCAACTACAAGCAGGCAATCATGTTCATAGTTAGGTAACCCTAGGGATAAAGCATTCCAGCATCTCAGTCAAGGGGCATCCACCTTGTACAATGGACCACCATAATGACCAGGCAGGTTCTACCAAAAGGCCTTGTGGAGTAAGTACAAGAAAATCTTGCTGTCCCTCAGAAAACAGGCAGAAGTCTTGCTGTCCCCATCACCTGAGGAAGCCATGTCAACTTACATATGTTCACTTGTGGAGCAAAATGGTAGCCCAGTGCACATGAACACACATTCACATGTCACATGACTTGCATCATACTGCTACAATGGAGTACTAACAAATGTCTCTCATGCAGACTCATGATGTCTTAAGCAACACAGACTCAGTACATAAGTATATTTTTCACATGTATTCCTAGCCTTAGGATAAACACAGTAGCACTGGTCAGTGTCCATAGTGCATTGCATTGTATTATGACAGTGATTCAGACATAGGCATGACCACCATGCTAGGAGGCTCTTATTATAAAGATATAAAGCATCAGTACTATTTTCCATGAGAATACTTTAAAATGAGCAACTGTGGAACTAGGAGTTTATAGAACATGACTTTGGACTTTCATTTAAGCATAATGAAGGAAGGCTAGACACCTGCTAATGTCACTTTTCACTATACTCAACAGCCATGGTGGATGGCAGCAACAGGACATACAGAAAATGGTGTATGTGGGTTTTGGAACACAGTACAGTGGCATGAAACTGTTATGTGCAGCTGTGAGGGGACAAACCATGATAGTACATGTACATAGATGAGACATTGCAGTGCCTTTTAAGAGAGGAACAGAGTATGTCATGCCCTACAGGTGATCAATAAATTGATGAAGGCATGGGTGTAGTGATACCATGCCCTTTGCTCATTGTGTACAGAAAGGAGAAATGGCCACAGCACTACAGGGCACAGCTAACTGGAGGTGCAGAACAATGCATATACATCCAGGGCATCCAGATAAGATCACACACACACACACAAATTGATGAAATATGTAACCGACAGCTGTACAGATCTTGCCATAGGCCCATCATAGTGGCAATGGCTGGAAAATTTCACCACACAAGAAATTGCGATGCTATTGCAGATTCTCCACACACATAGCATGCTCAGCTTGTGCAAAGGTAACACTGAGACTAGCTGCGACAGGGAGCAATGCAGGGCATCAATGCTGTAGGCTGCTGCAACAGGTATGGTGAATGGTAATTGATATGATATTGCATCTCAAGAACAAAGCATGGGATATTGTCCAGGACATGTTCACTATAGGAGTTGGGCCACCAATACAGGAGGGGCACACAGAGGTGGAGGAGTACTTGGTTTCCTTATCTGAAGAGGGGAGAGAACACTCAGAACAGTGGTGGCTTGGGTGTTTGTGCAGGACTGGTAATGACCACATGTGTACCTGTAGAGGATTCACCAGATTAGTAATTGTTGTCACATGCTTGCATTGTACAGTGCACTGGATTTGTGGTAGGATTTAGTATCAAGAAACATCTGCATATCTGTCCTGTAGGTACATTTGGGATACATCTGCAAAAGCTTGCAAAACATTGTATATATGTGCCCTTAAGTTGTTCACATACTGTGTCTTTTAGAATTATTCCTCTAATGTGAGGTCTTAGGCATATGTTTGAGTGTTGCCACAGCTACCTTGCATAGGCTTTCAAAGTTCTTCTGGTAGAGGGCCCAGCAAAAGAGTACAGCACATGCCTGATGTTAGCAGGTCTCCTGTCTGATGATGGCAATGTGCACATGGCACAGTCTGATTACAAAGTAGCACTATTAGCAACAGTAACATGAGAGAGCTCACACTTATCTCCCTCATCTGGGGCTCCTTTGAATGTACAGGCCAAGCCAGAAGCTGCTTCTGTGTTTGCAGACGTCCTTTAATTATGACCCTCACCCAGGCTATACAGGTGTTCCCCACCCCACACAGCATCTGTGACCCACATTACCTTTGATGTGCATCTCCACCCCATGGGGAGAGGACTGGTAGCTTGTAGCACTGCCATGACTCTAAGTCTGCTCTAACCTGGGTGTAGCGCTTAACATAAAAAAATGAATGTGCAGGTCAGTGGCCCAAGCACACAGAACTGATATCCATAATATTGTGAAGATGGTGAGTCTACTGCACATCCTGTGTGACAAAAGACATTACCTGTATGCTCTGCATGACACAATGTATTGTGTCTGCACAGTGACATGGAAGATAGAAAAAGGGAGCAGATGTTGCTGCTCAGATCACTGGTGGCTAAGATTGCCTGCACTGGATCTTCCATGAGGCATGTGGTAACCACCCTCAGTCGGCCTAGGAAGGCCATGCTGTCCATGGCCATGGGAGGGTCCATGTGAGGTGGTTGGTCACAGGCTAACCATACACAGGTGACAGAGATCATTCCTGAGTCAGTGTCACTGCTGGTTCTGTACACACAGTCACCTTTCCTGGGTATGACAAGTCTCATGTTTGAGACCACTGATTCCCCTTAGGCTTTGCACCTGCATCACCTCACCAACCTAAAAGCACTTCACTTTTGTAGATATTCACCTTCAGTAGCATCTCTGGACAAACAGAACACTGTCCCTAATCATTACCATCATCCAGGTTATGGATGTCATACATCTGTTCGCTCCTGACATGAGATACCTTATCAGAGTGCTGGTGCATGCTCCCATAGTTCTATGCCATGGACCATATTGAGTCTGAGAGTGCATGCTACAATATTGCACATTGCAAACATTCATGATATGGTTTGTTCATTGGACACTGGAAGATGATATCCCTAATTTCCCACAACCTGCTACCAAAATATGTGGATATCACATCAACCTCATAGGACTTTAGCCCTTATGATAGTGTTGCCGTCACCTGTCACTGTGTCTCATCCACCTGTACAAGTGAAGATAAATGTGCCCTGCCCACCCACTAAACTGGGTTGGTAATGTCTGATGCACAGTGTGAAAAGCACACTTGCTGCCTTGCATAGTCCTGGTGTGATACTGCACATATCATTTTATTCTGCATTGTGTGTGTCATGGCCCATTGTTGAGAACCAGACAACACTTAATTATCGGTGCTGCAATTTATTCTGCCCACCTTTGCTTTGCATATGGTAATTTTGCTTTCTATCCATCCCCTGTCAGCCCTGTTCCAAAAGTGCTGCTTCTGCTTTATTTATTTATTTGCAGTTTGTTAACTGGGAAAGTTCACTGGGCTGAACACAACCCATTTTCAGTGGAAGCCCAGGGAGATAAGCTCCTCAGTACAATAAAAAAGAACAATCAAATAAAATTGTAAACATTGGTAGTATACCATTATCTAAGATATTGGATTACAATGTTAAAAACAGATTTAGCAATTCAGTGGCCAGACAAATACTACTGAAGAGATTACAACATTTTTACAGATAAATTATTGCATAGAGGATTTTTAGGTAATACACACCATAGGAAGTAGGGAGAGAATGTATCAATAGAGCTAGGTATTAAAGGAGGCTGAATGCAAGTACAGTTCCAGGTGGAAGATAGGTAAGTGTGGAGAGAAGTTTTGAAGTGGCCAGGATTTGGGATTGTTCTGATTGCTAATGGAGGAGCATTTCAATTCTTGGCTAAAGAGTAAAAGAAGAGAAATTGGCCGGGTGGCATGTTTGGTTTGTGAACCTGAAGAAATTGCTGATTCACAGATCTAAGGGGCCTATTTGGGAGGTAGAAAGTAAATAGAGAACTAAGGGTGAGACAATCAGAAGGTTTAAAGATAAGTTTGTGAGCAGTAGTAAATTGCAAATAGTTGAGGTAGTTTGGTAGATCCAGCCATTTTAGGGAGTGAAGAGCAGTACAGTGAAGGGAGAAGTTATTGGAATTTGTTGCAAGTTTTGCAGTTTTATTATAACATGTCTTGAGCTTAGTTTTTGAAACTCAAGACATGTTATAATAAAACTGCAAAACTTGCAACAAATTCCAATAACTTCTCCCTTCACTGTACTGCTCTTCACTCCCTAAAATGGCTGGATCTACCAAACTACCTCAACTATTTGCAATTTACTACTGCTCACAAACTTATCTTTAAACCTTCTGATTGTCTCACCCTTAGTTTTTGAACTGCGGTAGTGGTGCTGCGGTAGTGTTGTCATCTCACAGTTAGACGTTGCCCGTTCAATTCTCAGTTAGAGCATCTTCTGTGTAGCGACATGCATGAATGGGCGTTCCTTCGTTGAAGGTTGTGCATTAGGCCCGGCAGGCCAGTACATAAAAATCTACTGCCAATCATTAGTGGACTGGAGTTCCGCTGTGGCGACCCCTAACCGGAAAAAGCCGAAAGACACAAACTTGAGCGTAGTTTTTGAGTGGTTTGGAGGTTGGTAAATAGAGGAGTGCCATACATTAGGGAAGGGAGTAGGTAAGTGGAGGCAAGGGTTTGTTTAATGGAGGGGGCTAAGGAACTGGTTGTGCTTATAGAGCATTCCATGTTTCTGATATGCTTTTTGGATGTTTTGTTGCAAGTGAATATCAAATTTTAGGTGTTCATCTATGGATACTTCTAGAAGTTTTGTGTGGCTGACAACTTCTATTAGTGGTTTACTTTGGGAGTAGATATTGAACATGACCTTGTCCAACAGTGTTGATTGTTGGGGGTGAAAAGCATGGTCCTGGATTTATTTGTGTTAAAGGCTAGGTGCTTCTTAAACATCCAGGATTCAGGAGTTCAGAAATAGAGTCAGCTGTGCAGACGATGGTTGAGTTGTCTGCATATTGAATAAGGGTTCTATTGGTCATGGATATGTGGAAATTGTTAATGAAAATATTGAATAGGAGGGGACCAAGTATGGAGCCTTGAGGAACATTAGTAGAGGTGTTAAGATAAGAAGAGATAGAGTTTTGTCATTTTATGGCCTGTTGCCTGCCTTTTAAATAACCCGAGAACCAGTGGAGAGTGGTGGGGGAAAGTCCAAAGTTAGTTATGATAGTAGCAAAGGGTGGGAAACTGTATCAAATGCCTTTGAAAGATCTAAGAATACGGTAGATACTTTTTTTCCATTATCACAAGCTTTGTTAACGGTATCCAGGAAAGAAATAGGGGTAGTTGTAGTGCTGTGGCCAGGTCTGAAACCATGTTGTGTGGAGGACAGGAGGTGGTTATGAAGTAGATAGGGCATCAGCTGAATGTGAATGCACTTTTCCAGGATCTTAGAGACAGGGGATAGAATAGTGATAGGCTGAAAGTTGGAGATATCATTGCTTTTGCCTCCTTTGTGAAGAGGAAGAATGTAGGCTTTCTTCTATAATTTGGGCACATAAGATTCTTGAATGGATCTGTTAATTAGGATACTTACAAGGAATGCAATGGCTTCGGCAGCAATCTTTAGAAATGTTGGAGGTAAATTGTCAGGTATGTTAGAGCAGTGTTTGAGCTTAAGGAATAGTTTTTTAATAGCTGCGGTAGAAATGGGGTTGATAGTGAAATTAGGGGTAGAATGGGGTTGGGTTCAGTGGGGGATGCGGTGCTTGTAGAGATGGGGAAAGTGGGTGAGGTGTTTGGTGGAGCAGTGGCACTTACGCTGTCTCTGCCATGAGGAAAGCTAGTGGTAATTTTGGCTATTGAGCTTATAAAGAAACAGTTAAAGATTTATTTATTTATTTATTTATTTATGTATTTATTTATTTATTTATTTATTTATTTATTTATTCCAGTTTGATGACCAGGGAGGTCCACTGAGCCTGGGGAGCCCGTTTTCAGTGGAGGCCCGGGGAGAAAAGCTCCACAATACAAAGTTTAATTACATGATTAATTACAAAGAAAGTTAGGATTACAAACAACAGGTAGCATTCTAAAGACAAAAAGAGAAAAAAAAAAAAACAATATTTACAATTTAGTTCACTGGGCTTAGGGAGCCTACTTTCAGTGGAGGCTCGGGGAGAAAAAGGTACACAATACAAAGTTTAATTACATGAATACTTTCAGTGGAGGCTCGGGGAGAAAAGCTCCATAATACAAAGTTTAATTACATGATTAATTACAGAGGAAGTTAGGGTTGCAAGCAACAAGTAGCATTCAAAGGAGTGAGAAAAAAATAAACAGTTTAGATTCAGGAGTAATAACAGGCATATAGTATCGTGGCTAGATTTTGCTGTTTGGTTACATATATAATCAACAATTTAAAGTGAGGTTAGGAAGGTAAGAAGGTTAGCCTGGAGTAAAGGGAAAGGAGAGCTTGAGAGGAATGGGTGGAAGAGTACAGTTGCATTTCCTGTTTAGATAGAGGTAAGAATGAAGTTGAGTTTTGAAGTTATTAAGGTTGTCACAGGTCCTCAGTGTGGAGGGCAGAGCATTCCATTTTTTAGCTAGGGAATAAGATAGCAGAAGCTGCCCAGCAGGGCGCTTGGGTTTATGGATGGTGATCAAGTTTTGGGGGGTAGATCTAAGGGGTCTGAGGGGGTTATAAGGTTGCAGAATATTGGATAGTGCAGGGCACTTCGTAGGTTGGAACAATAATTTGTGGGCTGTGGTGATTTGGTGAAGGTTAAGTAGATTGGGGAGTTCAAGCCAGTTTAGTGAGTGTAGGGAGGTGCAGTGATGAGAGGAGGATTTGGCATTCATGGTGAATCTGGCTAATTTATTGTAACATACTTCCAATTTGGAGGTGAGTGTGGAAGATAAATTAGTGAGCAGAGGAGCGTCACACAGTAGAGAGGGAAGTAGATAGGTTGTGGCAAGAGTTAGTCTGGTGGAAGGAGAGAGGAAGTGATTGTTTCTGTAAAGTAGGCCTAGTTTTATGTGGGTTTTCTTGATATTTAGCTGGATGTGATTGTTAAATTTTAGGTGTTCATCAATGGTTACACCAAGAAGTTTGGCAGAGGGTATGACCTCGATAATAGAGTTGTTAAGGCTGGTGATTTGTAGTAAGTTTTTGTCAATAGGGAAGGATTTTGAGGGAGAGAATAGAAGGATCTTAGTTTTGTTGGCATTTAGTGAGAGGTGATTTTGGAGCATCCAATTTTCGGTGGTAGAGAAAGCAGTTTGATTTAGAAATTGGAAATCTTTTAGGTTAGAGGTATGACAGATCAAAGTGGAATCATCAGCGTATTGCACAATTTTGGTATTAGGTATGGCTTTGTGGAAGTTGTTAATAAAGATATTGAATAGCAATGGGCCAAGAATTGAACCTTGGGGTACCCCAGTGGGGGTTGGGAGGAAAGTGGAGGTGGCCTGGCCCCATTTCATGGCTTGGGATCTATCAGAAAGGTAGCTCGAGAACCAGGAAAGAGTTTTATGGGAGATGTTGAGGTTAGACAGATGATTTAGTAGGTGACTATGGGAGATGGTATCGAAGGCTTTAGATAAGTCTAGCAGAACAGAGGATACCATATTACCAAAGTCACGAGCAAAATTGACAGAATGTAAGAAGGAGAGAAGGGCAGAGTTGGTACTGTGTCCTTTATGGAAGCCGTGTTGGGTAGGGGAGAGTAGTTGGTGTTTGGTAAGGAATGGCAGAAGCTGCAGGTGGATACATTTTTCAAGAATTTTGGAGATTGGGGAGAGGATAGCTATGGGGCGGAAATTGGAGGTGTTACAATTTTTGCCACCCTTGTGAAGTGGAAGAATAAATGCAGAACGCCATAGTTTGGGTACATAGGATTCAAGTAGTGATCTATTGATCAGGATGCTGATAGGAAGAGTAATACTGTCAGATGCTATTTTTATGAAGGAGGAAGGAATGTTGTCAGGGGCATTGAAGCAAGGTTTTAGTTTAGCGAGAAGTTTCTTTATTAGGTTGGTGGAGATGGGTTTGAGTTCAAAAGTGGGGGGGGGGGAGGATTGAGCAGTAGGAGGTGAAGGGTAATTGTTGGTAAAGGTCTTGGTTAGCTCAGCAATAGAAGAGGTAAAGAAGGTATTGAACATTATTGCAATTTCAAGGTCAGATTTGCTGGTGTCAGGGCAAGGGTTGTTTTTTGTACCAGGCCTAAGGAGGGAATTAATAGAGTTCCAGAACTGTTTGGGGTTTGTTGTGTGATTTGCTTGTAGTTTGATGTAGTAAGACTTTTTGTCTTTAATAACTTGTTTTTTGGCTTGGTTTCTCAGCTGTTTATATTTAAGTAAGATTTCTGGCTGTTTATGGTGGAGGTAAGCTTTCCAGGTTTTATCTCTTTGTAGCATAATTTTTTGGTGTCTTTGGTGAGCCATGGGGTGGTTTTTGTTTTAACTCTTTTTGTTCTTATTGGTGCTAGGGAGTTAAGGACAGTTATGAATGTAGAACTGAAGTAGTCAATGGCTGCATCTAAAGGAAGAGTTTTTAATGGGTTCCAGTTAGTTAGCTTAAGGGAGTCAGAGAAAGTAGTAGGGTTAAAGTTAGAGAGGTTACGGGTTTGAATGAAGTGGTGGGAGTGTGGGGAAATGGGTGTAGCCCGATGGATGAAGGCAGGGAGGTGATCTCCTAATGGGTCAGGAATGATACCAGATTTTAGGATTTTGTTATGATGGGATACTAGCATCCAGTCTAGTATGGAGCCTGGGGGGTTGTTTTGTTAGGTCTGGAAATAGAGTTCGTATGTTGAGTAAAGTTGAATAAATTGATTGATATGGTGGGATTATGGTGAATAATTTTGTTCCAGTCTATATTTACATCTCCCATGATGTAGGTTTCTAGCTTAATGTTGGAGGAGGTCCAGGAGAGGATATCTTCCAGGATGTTAGTGTTATTACCAGGAGGAATATAGAGGGAAATGATAAAGATGCTCTTATGGTTGTTCAGTTTTAGTAGGCCAGTTACACGTTCAGCATTATTGAAAGAAGGAATGGGGTTAGGATATGGAGTGATGGACAAGTGGTTGGAGTAGATTAGGGCTACACCACCACCTCTTCGATTTTGGTGGTCAGAATAGAGAGATAGATATCCAGGGGGAAGGAATTCAGAGTCGCTTATATAAGGTTTTAGCCAGGTTTCAGAGATGGCTACAATGTCAGGTGAGTTGTGATTGTGCCAGGCGTGAAAGTGGGTTAATTTATTATTCACGCTTTGGGCATTGATGGTGAGGAATTTGAGGTATTTATTGGTGGATTTGTTGTTGCTGTTAGGGTGGTTTGTAGGAGAGAAGTTTGGTCCTGGATTGGGGTGAATGTCACCGGCTAAGCAAAGGTGCATGAGAAGGAGAATACATTTATATGGTTGACACTTAGATAAAGGTGGCTGGTAGAGAATAGGTTTAGGATTCCAGTATTTAGTGGAGTTTGAGAAAAGTTTTACTTTTAAGAGAAGGATAGGGTGGGAGGGAACTAAGGAGGCTGAGATGTTGTGGAAATGGGCTAAGAGGGAGGGGCGGGGAGGTAGTGGTAATGGGTGTAGATGGATGTTGGTGTAGGAGATGGCATGGTAAAGAGGTAGTAGAAGAAGGATGAGGATAGATATTGAAGTAAGGATGTGAGGAGGAAGAGTGAGCATGGTAGATGAAGCCTGTCAGAAGTGAAATAAAGGGTAGGGTAATATGAAGTAAGGTTGGAGGGGGGAGTGGTAGTGAGGCATAGGTTGTTTGGGGGGGAACAGTGTTTGAGGATTGGCTGGTGGAGAGGGAGGGGTTATAGGAGGAGAATAAATGGAGGAGTACTGGGGTGGGTGGGAATTGGGGGCAGGGTAGGGGAGTGGAGTGCGCCCGCAGGGCGTATGGAGCGGGATAGAGCAGCAGACCGAGAGAGACCAGCTGAAATAGTATCAGCCACTACTGTTCACAGTATAGGTAAGTAGGTTATTTGGAAGAAAACTATGAAAAGCGTTACTTTTATGTAAGAACAAAGAAAAAAAAACAAATATAGGGGAGCTTTGTTCCTTAGTTAGTTTAAGGTTAGGGAGGGGGTTAATATCAGGGTTTAGAGAGCATGGTTTGGGATTTGAGAGGCTTTGTTAAGTTACAGGCAGGGGTTTAAAAGTGATACAAGCTATAGGCTAAATAAGTGCTGCCACCTAGTGGAGAAAGGAAGGATAGCAGTCAGGAAAAAAAAGAATAAAATAGGAAAGGCTCTTTTAGATAAGTCTCTTTTAGATTATACTGCCTAGATTTCAGAGACTAGAAATCAGTGAAATACAGGTGGGAGGGGGGTAGTAGTGGTCTGCGGTAGGCTGCTGATTCACACACACAGAAGGACAAGCTAACAAATAGGTAGTCTAAGATAAACGAGTCTAGTGCACGGCTACATACATTCAAATGGAAATATTTATGGGAGTCCGCACTGAAGTTTTTTTCTTTGAATGGCCCAGACTAGCAGGCAGGAATGTCCAGGAAAAAACTGACATGTTTTGCAGGAGGACGTTCTTATATTCCAGAGGCTGGGAGGAACCTTCAGGAGTGGAGTACTGTGAAAAGAGAGTAAAAAATATACGAGTTTAGGTGATTAAAAATAAGAGAAGATAAACAGGTAGAGAAGAAGGAGATAGAGGAGGTAAGTGAGAAGTGGTCAGAAGAGGAGGGGTTGGAAGATGTAACTTGAAATATGAAAGATATAATTGAGGGAGAGTTGGAGTAAAGAGGAAGAATGGGAGAGAGAACAAAAAACAGCAAGGTAAGGTTATAGGAGAATGCAGGAGTAGGCAAGGCGTGAATACAGTTGTCCAAGTCTTAGTTCACTAATGACAAGTCACACAAGCCTAAGTCAAAATGCACTAACCAGCTCAAATGTTGAATAGGAGGAATACAGATTGCAAACTGGTTAACATCAGGTTCAGACAAACAATGTAAGCAATAGTATGCAGCATATAACTATAAGACTGCATAAAATGACTAGACACTATTTAAAGATATATCATGAACTATATATAAATGAACAACATCAATTCAGGCAGACAATACATGTAAAGTGAAGAAATGATACGTAGTATTTAACTATAAAACTGTATAACTATGTCTAGGCACTATATTAAGTTAGCATTTAATTATAAAACTGTATAACTATGTCTAGGCACTATATTAAGTTATATCAATATAACCAGGTAGAGCCAAAAAAAAAGCACAGTTTTCAAATATTAGTAAATAAGGATGAAAGAAAGATATGCCAACATACAGCAATTCAGGTAATGCAGATAAGGTCAACGCAATATCTAGTAAGTTTTGACACTAAAGGTAGGGCTCATATGGTGCTGAAGCCATATAGGGATTAACATAGAAAATACCAGGCAAGTATACAACACTGTTTGGATGGCGTTCTTACACAGGCCACCTTTTAATATTCATTAGCGAATCTAATGCTAAACACTATATCCAGTTATGGCTCTTGATAAGAGAGAGAAAGCAGGCTCATTGTCTTTATTCATTAAACGCCCATTGTTTAGCTTACTGAGCAATTTGAGAGCTAAAACTACGATAAGCGTAGAAATGTAATAATCGCTCAACCGCTCACCAGAAAATAATGACCCTATGATAAAAGGAAAGCAGGCTCTGGTTCCTTTTCTATCAGCGCCAGTTAATTGGTGTTCTTTAGTAAGTAGAGAGTGGAGACTGCATAAACGCAGGGATGTAAACCCATTCAGCATTTGTCGATAAGACTGGCCCCATGGAATGGAATAAGGAAGTGAACTTAGTTTCTATTAATGCCTAATAAGATGGCGTTCTTAGTAAAAAGGAATAGCAGGCTTGGGTTAGCTTTCTATCAATGCCTGTGAGGTGGCGTTCTTAGTAGAAAGAGAAAGCAGGCTTAGGTTTACAATGCCTGCGAGGTGGTGTGGTTATGCTGACTAAAGCACATCCGTTCTATGTATCGCCTAAATAGGATGGCGTTCCAAGTAAAAAAAAGAAAATAGTAGGCTTAGGTGTGCTATCTATCAATGCCTGTGATGTGGCATTCTTAGTAAAAAAGAGAAAGCTGACTAAAGCACATCCATTCTATTAAACGCCTAAGTAGGAAGGCGTTCCCAGTAAAAAAAGAAAATAGTAGGCTTAGGTGTGTTATCTTTCAACGCCTGTGAGGTGGCATTCTTAGTAAAAGAGAAAGCAGGCTTAGGTTTATAGTGCCTGTGAGGAGGCGTTGTTATATTGACAAAAGCACATCCGTTTAACACAAAACATTACCAGATCAGCATAAAATCATGTAAGTATGCATTTAGCGACAAGTTTAGCAGAAAAACAATTAAAACAAAGATCTGTACCAGTAGTAAAAAACTACACTCTTTCTCTATCCAGGTACCTACATCTGTTTAAGATGGAGGCAATTTCATGAGGAAGTTTATTAGGGTGTTGACAAGGATTTTTTTGTGACAGGGTTCAGGAGAGCTGAGGTGGAACTCTAGAATTGTTTGGGGTTTTGTTTATGGTTAAACTACAGTTTTGTGTAGTAAGCTTTTTTGTCTTTATGCACTAGCTTTTTTACCTGATTACAGAGCTGTTTAAAGTGTACCAGGGTGTCATGGTTTTTGTTAGTTTGATAATGTTTCCATGTTTTATCTCTATGGTACATCAGATTTTTAGTGGGCTTGGTCAGCCAAGGAGCATAGTTAGTTTTGATTCTTTTTATGCAGAGTGGTGCAAATCTATTTAGTGTTTCCAGGATGTAGTATTGAAATAATCTACAGCATTGTCTAGTGGGAGTGTTTTTAATATGTGCCAGTTAATATTTTTGAGGATATCAGTAAAGATTAGAGGGTTGATGGCAGGTACATTCCTTATCTGTTTGTACTGGTGTTGATTTTGGAGGGGTGAGGGGGAGTGGCGGATAAAGGCGGGGAGGTAGACACTCAGTGTGTCTGAAAGAGTGCCTGCTTCAATTATTTTATTGTAGTGGGAGACAAAAATCCAGTCTATGGTGGATCCTGTGGTGTTATCCTTGTTTTGCCTGGTTAGGGTGTTTATGAGCTGAGTAAAGTTGAATAGGTTAATACTGGAGGTATGGGAGTTGGAGTTCAAGTTTAGCCAGCTGATATTTATGACACGTAGGATAACAGTTTAATTTTTAATGTTAGTAGAGATCCAGGTGAGAATGTCTTCTAGTAGAGGGATATTGTTTCCAGGGTGTATGTAGAGAGCTATGATACAAAGATTTTTTGTTGTTGTTAAGCTTTAGGAGAGCAATGGTAATTTCGGCATTTGTGAATTGTGGAATGGGATTTGTGTACGGTACTACGTTGAATGAGTTAGGAAAGATTAGTGCTACTCCACCTCCTTATTTGTTGGGCTTGTTGGATGTTATAGTTTGAAAGCCAGGGGGAAGAAATTCAGATTCTTTAATGTAGGGTTTTAACCAGGACTCGGTGATGACAATGATGTCTAGTTAATTGTGGGTGATCCATGCTTATAAATTGGAGATTTTTTTATGAATACTTTGAATATTTATAGTTACCATGCAAAAGGATTTGTGGGAGTTAGTTCCAGGTGGAGGTGCGGACATATTTGTTATAGTGGGGTCTGGGTCTGGATGTATATCTCCTGATAAACGCAAAGTAGTGAAAGTAAATATATAACATAAAGGCTCTTGTTTTGTGGAAGATTTGATGTTGTGTTGTTGAAAGGATCAGATAGTGTAGCTTGTAGAAGTTATGAGGATCTTGTTTGTGAGAGGTGTGATTTTTAGCTTGTATCGGAAGAGGGTGTTATTAGATAAAGGTTAGGTGATATATAGGTATAGCTAGTAAGGTTTGTAGGAAGTGAGGTAGAGGTGGTGAAATAATGAGGTGAGAAGAAGATGGCGTTCAGGGGAGTGAGGTGTAGTAGTTTACAGAGGAGTATGGACAGAAGTGATAGGGTTAGAAAGGGTGATTGTATTGTTAGGTCTGTAGGAGGAGGGGGTATGAATAAGTATGTGTGTGAGTGGTATTGAGGAGTAGAGTTGTGTGGGTCTGAAATTAATAGGTGGATATTTAGGTAAGTGTGTGTGGAAAGGAGTGTAGTGTTATGGGAGACCTTTGAAGTAGGTGTGCAGGTGAACAGAGTGGCCTGAACTACAGTCAAGAGATTGCAACAGACAGAAGAAAAACAATAAGTGAGGCTGGAAGTGCAGGCAGTTAGGTACAGGGCTATGCAGACACAGAGCAAAGGAAGCAGAATCAATGACTACTGAATTAAAGTAAGGGGATGTAAGGTAGAGAATTCTGTTACAATAATTGTAAATCTGGAGAACAGGATTATTATATTATTATGGTAGGTTATAGTGGAGTAGAGTAGATAGCTGGAGTGGGCAGAGAGCTGAGGGGGTGCAGGTGGAGCAGACGTTCAGCACGGTGATATGCAAGCAGCCTAACAATAACAGATATTTAGCAGAAATATGATTATTACTTAACATACAGTACAGTGTTTGCTGTCGTGTAGGACAGCTGAGTCAGGTTAGGTATTTAAGGCTTCGGTCTGCTCCATTGAGTAGTCAGTTCTAGATATCATATGACCAATTATTTGGGTATTCACAAAAACCAAAGCAAATAAATATAGGTCCTGCACAATACCAGGACAAATTCAGGGGAATAGTTTCAGAGACAAAAGAGGCAGCGGTGGTGCAGTGGTTTGCGTTGTCGCCTCACAGCAAGAGGTTCTCCAGTTTGGTTCTTAGCTGGAGTGGTTTCTGTGTGGAGTGTGCATGTCCTCCTTGTGGTCAAGTGACATTTAAAGACATGCAGGTAGGTGCGTGCATGAATGGGTGTGCCTTCTTTGAAGGTTGGGAGTCGGGCTGGCACCTTGGCACTGTAAAAATCCACTGCCAATCATTAGCAGACCGGAGTTCCGCTGTGGGGACCCCTAACCGGGAAAAGATGAAAATCATTAGTTTTTTTTAGTTTCAGAGACAAAAGATGGTGTTTCAATGACACGGCCTATTGGGTGTTTCTCTACTGCTGTACCTGCTTCCATAATGGCTTGTTATGCAGCATGACACACCAAAGAAAAACTTGCCTGCAGACCTGACATCACATGTGGCCTTCTACATGCTTGCACAGTAATTGTGTATACTGGCCTATGTACCCACCCATGTGTGTTTACTTACCAATCAGATAGCCCTCTGAGAAATCCCCCACATGAACCATTGGTATAGATTACAAGTGTGCCATATTTGTGAATCATGGGAACTGACTAGGGGGTGCATTTAGATATAGATGATACCCTTCACATTACACACTACCTGGCAGTTGAAGCCCTTCCTGTTGATGCATATCACACTCTGTGGACCATTTAGGGCTTTGTTGACAATGTGTGCACAATCAATGACTAGCAGCATCTAAGGAAAATGGGCTATGCTGCACATTGGTGGTCTTCTTTTCATTACTCCTGAGAAACCAGATATACTCTTCCACATGATGTAGCATAATACTGAGGAACTGATTTAGGATACAGTAGACTGATGTCTGTGATTTCTTAGAATGCCTCTTGTATGTCACTGAAAGGTCCCTGTAGTGTAACTCTACATATACCTTATTATCCCACTGAGACGTGAGATCTGTGCATCTTCCTTGACTCCATTTCAGGGTAGCACAATTTGACAAGCTCTCATATGGTCTCCTTATCCACACGGAAGTGGTGCACTATCTTTCTGGTTGAGTCCCATGCTGGTAGGTAAAGTGCTGATGGCACCTTCTGCCATGGCACAGAAGGTCATGGCATACCATATCACTGGAATATAATATGTGCTGTTTAGCTGTAGCTGCTGCCACCTCTTGCTTTGTTGATTGTTAGTACATCATAAATCCTCAATGTTGACAGAGTAGAACAGAGCACCCGTTTCATGTATATCTGAATCATTCCACCATGTTTGATGTTTTTTTTTTTTTTTGCATAATCAGTGTGCTTCATTTAAATTGGTAACCTCATTTCTATATCATTATGTGGTTATTTACACTTGTTGCATACCATGGTATTTTCATCCTAGTCACAACCACAGTACTTGTGTCTCTAGATCCCCTCCTCCATGCACACTTCCACCACCAAATGGTGTTTTTAAAAGTACTCTGCACTAACTGTCTGTGAATCCTGGTCACTGTATCTTTCCAAGAATTCGCACAAGTGTACTTCTGGTAATGAACTGTCTGTACCATTACCATCCAGGCTGTTTACTCTGCGCACATTTTCAACACAAATTGTGGTGACCAGCAACTCATTTTCAAGACTGTACTCCTCCAATACATATCATCTTTTAATAGTGAATTCATTTTTTTTTTCATTTTACAGACTACAATAAAATAATTTATTTTTTCAGATCTTCAGCATACATGATTAATATCAGTATATATATTTGTTATTATAGTGCTGCATAAGGCTTTCTGTATAATTTTCTCATAGGTTCATGGGCTCATAGGCATGCACTAGGCTAGCTGTCCTTGTGGGCCATTTTTAGCATAGTCCAGTTTTCTTTTTATGCTCAAATTAACCTAGCCCATTTGGTTAGAGATTGGCCTTGCCCATCCCATGGTTGATAATTATATATATATTACCTGTAATAAGAATAATTGGGATCATACCATTGAAAATTTGTGGGGACCCAAGCATGGGTTAAAGCCTTTAGGAGCTGCTTCTATCCAAGGGGCAGCCTGGTGTAATTTTCTTGTTTCCCATTCATAGTTCCAAGTTGTACTTGAATATGAATTGGGATAAACTTTGTTTTAGGTAGATGGGGAGTCTGTTCCAGAGCAGTGGTATCTTTTGCAACTTCTGCAAGATATACCTGTCCCTCCAAACCTTTCTATTGATATTACAGAAGAGGATTAGATCCTCAGACCGAGCATTTCTGATGCCATTTAACTTGCTAATGTGCACTAAATCCATCAGTAGTGGGTTGGAGGATGTCTTGTATGCCAGATACAGGCCACATCTTAGCAGTCTGTAGGATACCAAGAACAGGGACAGGACTTTGTGTCATCTCTCATATCTCTCATATTTGCTAGAAACATTTTGACTAATTTTACTTTTTTCATCAGGTTCTACTTATTCATCTCATAAACTGGTCTACATGGATCACACTCTTCAGTTAAATCGTTTCATTGTTACAAGACTGTTTCACTCACTGTGCATGATACCAGTAATGATACATTTGATTCCATCAGCAATATGCCCTTGTCTGATCATTTCTAATACATTTTATAAACTTTCATGACTTTTTTGCATTGAACACATAGGACTGTAACACACTCTTCCTTTTCAGACTTCTTGGCTATTCTACTTGCAGCCATCAACATTTTGATATTCACAATTTCACGGTCTCAGACAAATTACCATGAAGTGAGAGGTGACCAGTTGATTAAATTTGACCATCTCTCAAACAAAAGATGAACTGACTTATTTTCTATTACTTCTGGCACCATGTAACATGAGTTATTAAAGATGGCCTAAATAATAAGGCAGAGACCAGTTTTACATAACTGACTTCATCAATGAGAGTTTAAAACAGCACAATAATACAGGGCACCAGAAGAAATGATCCACACTTTTTAAGTTTGACACAGGCTTCTTCAAGTTATACACATTTCTCATACTGAGGAGCTTGTAAGGCACCTCAAGGACAGCATCCAGGCTTGGAAGAATTTGTTACTTTGAGACATGCACTTGTGACATTAGTGAGAGCACATTCACCCCCTGAATGAGTTCACTAATTTCCTGCTAGAGCAAATGTAGGAGGTTAGCATAATGCTGGCTTAGTTACCACAGCATCACAATGTGAACTCTTATGTACAGGGAAATATATGTAAGGAAGAACATGACTGTACCGCTTTCTCATTTACAAGCTAAAGTATGGCAGTTTTTCACACAACTATGGCCTAACTAAGGCAGACCATCAATGCATAATCCAGCACCACCAGTAGATGATGCTTTGTGCAGTACACATTTAAGCCATTTCACCACTAAATAGAGTGCATCACTGGAAGATCTACAGGTCCAGTATACCTCAGTGCTATCTACCCTAAAATTGATCATGTAAGGCACTTCACGTGCTAGTGTATTATGTGTGTACAACCCACACTGCATCACCACAGCTGTATGTTTTGCATAACTCTTGTGTAATGCAATTCATACAGCTGTATCACCATAAATGTCTGCATTGTGTATCTCTTGTGTAACACAATACATACAGCTGTATCATCACAGCTGTATGTACTGCATTACACAATATATACATTCCAGTGCTGTAGTCATATCTGCAAACATGAGCACATGTGAGAATGACTATCACAGCAATAGGGCACATGCCACTAGCACCACTGTCTGGATATAATATTACATTTAATTACCATTCTATTTTGAATCCTCTCCCATTTAATCATCACCCAGATTCAATTTATTTGACACAGCTGCAATTACTAAAGAGAGGTAACACATAGACAGTAATGTAAGACACTACAGGGCACTCACCTTGACTATATGAAAGCCTTCTTTACCTTCACCAGGTACAGTTCTTAACGGAACTGCATAATTAAGTACCTTGGGTAAAGAGCAACATTAGTGCAAGACATACGGAAATATAATTCTATCTAAAGATAGCATGTACCAAACATATAGCTAGTGCACACTCTAACCCCAAACTATTTTGACCTGTGTCAACTGACACCATATGCTAAGCACAAGGTCCATGTGCATGTGCATATCTGCTGCAGGCAGACACTGAACTGTATGTTTCATGTTGGTTGTCAAGCAAAGTCTGTCAGTGTGACAGGAGCCAAACTCTCCCCATCAGTTGCAGCATTTATTGTACTCCCGGTATTATGAGAATCTTTTGATATATTTTTACCAATGCTCCTCATCACTCGTACTATCATATACCATGCATGCATTTATCGGCACATGTGGAACACTGTGTTGACATATGTATAGGACAGTTATGCAACATGGGCATTAATAGAATGTGCATGGCACATAATGAATGTACCTATCAGACCTATCAGATACAGTATCTTCCAAACTTATACCTGTAGCATTTGAATTACTTGCTGCTAAGCTCTGGCACCTGCAGAAAGACAAATGCATGCTCCTGATGGTCAGAATACTACAGAAATATATTTAAAGATATCAAATACAGCATTTGAATTATGTGTGTGTGTGTGTGTGTGTGTGTGTGTGTGTGTGTGTGTGTGTGTGTGTGTGCGTGTGCATGTGTGTGCGCGTGTGTGCGTGTGTGTGTGTGTGTGTGTGTGTGTGTGTGTGTGTGTGTGTGTTCTCTGTTGATCTGTAAATATATACACAGAATGGTACCTGCAATGCATGCACAGTTTATAATGAGATGATTACATCAAGTACAAGGCTTTTCACTTTGCACTGTGTCTTTTTAAGAGCATGTAAAATGGTATGTTGTAACAAAATGCTATAAAATGTTAATTCACATGTATAACTGCCTACAGTGAAGAGCTTTATATGTAAAATATCACTGTTTACATTAGACTTCTACAGGCTTACTTCATATGTGCAGATACAATCTCTCCAGATTGTCCGCTACAATCTTGGAAGATCTTTCCATTGGTGTCTGCACTGATATGTGGTCCAGGGAACGACTGTAACAATGCTCAATGCTCTCTGCATATTACCCTGAAGAATATCTTGCTGAAAAGGGACATTTTCTCATTTGCTCTGCAAGGTGGACAAAGCAAGACATTTCTGTGTCATACGACTTTACACCCCAAGCTTTGTGCATGGGGTAGACTGGTAGAATGCAATAAAAGATATGAAAGTGGCTGTGTTATATAGCACTGCCAGTTGGTACAGAGATTGAGGTTGCAAAGTACTCTTCTTTTGGTACAGGGTTTGATTCCCTCAGCCCTCATTTGTATACTGGGTGACCTTCGGCAAGTCACTTAACTAGACATTGCTCTTGGGTTGCCCCTGAAAAAAGGAGTGAGTGCCCAGATGTTCTACCTGGTTAACAAAGATGATGATGATGATTATTACTATTATTATTATTATCATTATTATTATTATTATTATTATTATTATTATTATTATTATTATTATGCCTACTTCAGCCTAAGTGATACAAAAATGGTAGCACCCATTTGTACATGAAGCAGATCAGGTTTGTCTGGATGACAACATGACACAGTGCTAGTGTGTGTGTGTGTGTGTGTGTGTGTGTGTGTGTGTGTGTGTGTGTGTGTGTGTGTGTGTGTGTGTGCATGTGCATGTGTGTATTAGCATGTCATTAGACATGATGTTGCATGCACAAATATCAGCATGTCACCCATTGTACATGTTGTACTGACAGTACACAAGTGACTTTCCTCTCATCTGAACTGCCTTCTCAAATTCATCAATACAGGAAAGCCTGCATGTCACTTTTTACCCATTTCAGGCCTGGCTAAAGTTACTGTGCTTAAATGTGAACAAAGGCAAAATATATGTTGTCTGGAGCTGATAAAGGCACTCATAAACTATGTCTGCTCTGGTTAACTACCTCTTCCAGGAACACGCCCACTGACCTTGTCAAGTCCCGTAAGCTTCTAGGACTAATTACAGATGAGGAATTTATATTTATTCTGCATATTAAATCTGCCATTGCAAAGACAAACCAAAATCTTAAGATGTTATGTAGGCCCAGAACACTTATGGATAACAGTCCTCATCTGTTTTCTGTCTGTATCTTTCTGTTGCCTTACCTTTTGTATGATTCTCATACTCCAAAATATTGACATCAGTGCAGTCCATAACCTGAGCAGGTTACAACAAAACGTTTACAGTTTACTATGTATGCGAATAGTGCTATCTTGCTTTTGTATCCCTGTATTAGTTAGCATTCCCCAGCCTATTAATCAAAGCCAACTTAACATGGAGCTTTTATACTTCAGCAAATCTTTGTCTTTAATAACACTCCAGCTTACTACTCTCCCTTAATTATTCTACAGTCCCCCAGTATCTCTTTTGTGTTTATAAAGACAGGCATCGGAACTCTGATTTTGTTTTTCACATTATTTATTTATTTATTTATTTTATTTTACATTTGTTAACTAGGATAGTCCATCTGGATACATGTCCACTTTCAGTGGAGGCCCGGGGAGAAAAGCTCCAAAGAGACAATTTACAAGACATACAGACATTGATTAAAAACATTTTTCAACTAAGTCCACTAAGAATTTTTAGATGAGAACACAAATTCAGTGTCATGCTATAGACAGGTACATTTATCAGTAGGTTTGTAAACAGCAGTAAAGCAAGCAAATTAACACAAATATGCTCTAATTCTTTTGTTGTGGTGAACAAATTTATGCAGTTGCGTCAAAAGATTATTTATTAAGGCAAGAGTTGCATTAGTATAGGAGTGGGACGGGAGTTAGTCTGGTGTGGAGCAGGGACAAAGCCATTTAGCCATTTGTTGTTTAGGTGACTTTTGATAGACCTTTTAAATTTGGGTAGGGAAGATTCAAGAGTTATAGATGTGGGGAGGGAGTTCCAGATTTTGGACATGTAAGAAGAGTAGAGGGAGTCACTAGCATGGTTGTGGGTTCTAGTAACTGTTAACAGTAACTTGTCTGTGGAGTGGAGTTGCCTAGGACAGGAGTGCTGCTGGATTATGTTACTTAGTGAAGGTATTTTATGTGGTTGGGAGAGCAGCTTGTGAGTGACGATAAGTTGATTATAGATTAGTAAATATGGCAGTTCAAGCCAGCCCAATTCCTTTAGGTTGTGACAGTGATGGGTTCTGAAAGAACTGTTATTAGCAAATTTGGCTATCTGATTGTAGCAGGAGGTCATTTTATTGGTTTCTGTTTTAGATAGATTGGTCAAGATTGGAGATGCATACAGTAGTGTTGAGAGAATGTGGGTGCAAGCTATTGTGGATCTAGTGTTATGGGTCAGGAAGGATTTGTGTTTGTAGAGACTACCTAGCTTTTTGTTTGTATTTTTAATAGCTAGGTTAATGTGTATATCAAATTTTAACTTGTTATCAATGGTAACTCCAAGTAGTTTTGTGTGGGATTCAGGTGAAATAGGGGTACAATTTTTTAGACTAAATGGTGAAGGAGGAGATAGGAGTGGTAATTTGTGAGGGATGGAATAGCAGAAGCTTGTTTTTTTTTGGGGTTAAGGATGAGACCATTCTCAATAAGCCAGTTTTCAACTGAGTAGAAGTTATCCTGGGTTTTATTGTGTAAATCTGCCAGGGTAGGGGCACTACATATAATAGTTGAATCATCTGCGTATTGGATAAGGCTAGAACTATTTGCCTCTGAGTGGAGATTATTTGTAAAAATTGAGAACAGCAAGAAGCCCAGTATAGATCCCTGAGGTACCCTAAGTGTAACAGGTAAGAGTGGAGACAGGTTATTGTGCCATAGTACTGCTTGTTGCCTATTGCTGAGGTAGTTTTTGAACCAGGAGACTGATTGGTTGTCTAAGCCTAGGGTTACAAGGTGGGAGATGAGTTTATCATGGTTAACCATATCAAATGCTTTTGATAGGTCTAAGAAAAGGGCTGATGAAAGTTTACTGTTGTTCCTGTTGTGGTTTATGATATCTGTGAATGCTAACAGGGCTGTAGTTGTGCTATGACCTGGGCGAAAACCATGTTGTGTTTGAGATATGAGTTCTTGATTGATAAGGTGGGACATTAACTGATGGTGAATACATTTTTCTAATATTTTAGCTAGTGGGGATAGGATTGCAATTGGTCTGTAGTTTGATATGTCATAGGATCCTCCCCCTTTGTGAAGGGGTATAATGTAGGCAGTTTTCCAAATGAGGGGTACTGTGGCATTGTTGAATGCTTTACTTATTTTTTTTCTTTCATCCTTCAGTCTTTAAGTTTAAAGCTTGTTATTAGATCTTACTTACAAGCTTCCTTGCCCTGCAAAATTGGTAATACTTGAACTAAACTTCCTGTTTTTCATCCTTACTTTTCTACTCCCTGAGCTCGTTTCATCTGCCTTCCTCTTATTCTTCTCACCTTCCTTCTACTATTAGCTTTTCTATTTCCCTGTGTGCAGTGCACTTATCGCCTTCTATTCCATTTTTTTCCCATTTTTGACATCTATGCTTTCATTATATCATTCCCCTGTGATCCTATGGTGACCTTATACTTCAAACTTTCTTCCTACACTGTTCCTCACATCCAGTCACCCAGAACTGCAAACAACTTATTGACGTAGCATGTACAATGAAAACCTTTCTCATCAGGAAGCAACAAAATAACAAAACAAACTGTATTCATATCAACCTGCCACATAGTAACAACAACAAAAAAAATAAGCAACTAAAGAAAAATGTAAACAACTAAGCTATTTTTGTGGGGGGAGGCAAACCCCTTCCATGCATGTACTTCTGCTACTTATGTGCACTAACTCTGAGATCACATAGACACAGCTAAAAGAAACAGATGGAGGTATGTAATACCAATTATTTCTTCTGTACCATTTTTGCACTGTTTCTAATTTAGCAAGTTACAAGATCATACCAATTAATGAGTGGGAAGCTTGATCAGCAGCTAAGTATCTGATAGCAAGTGACATTAATGAGTGGTACAAAGCTGGTTTCCATTCTCTGATCAGTCTCATGATAAAGTGCCCCCCCATGCATCTTGTTTTATTCTCTGATCAGTCTCATGATAAAGTGCCCCCCATGCATTTTGTTTTATTCTCTGATCAGTCTCATGATAAAGTGCCCCCACCCATGCATCTTGTTTATGCAGCTTTTCTTGCAAGATGCTGCTGATATTGATGATCACACCGCTGAACCTCTTAGCACAAGAAATATGGACAAAGTCAAAAATAATGGGGGACAAAAGCCCCAAAATAGGGGCATATTTTAAATATTGCTCTTATGTTGTTGTCTTTCAGCTTTTCCCGGTTAGGGATTGCCACAGTGGAACTCTGGTCCGCTAATGATTGGCAGTAGATTTTCATAAACAACGAGGTGCCAGCTCGACGTTCAACCTTCAATGAAGGCATGTGCATTTACGCATGTCTTTCGAACACCCACCCAACCGTGGGGAGGACATACAGACTCCACACAGAAGGCACTCCCCGCACTCCAGCCGAGAATCGAACGGGAGAACCTCTTGCTGTGAGGCAACAATGCTACCACTGCACCACCAAAGTCTAAATAAATATTGCTCTTATAAATGTAGAAAAATGCTAGAATAACAGTGTTTGTGTTAGCATGCATTTTCTGAAGGATAGGCTATCTGAAACTCAAATGTATGTCATTATTTAGTCACTTCAATCCTCAGTGATTTGTCAGAAAACCAAAAATTAGGAAGAGACCAAAGCATGGGAAAAAAATCTGGACACTTAAGATGTATGTTGCTGATCCTTGTAGTATTATATGGCATGTTTTGGATATGACTACACTGATGAGCTAATATGCTACACATTTATCTGTTTTCCCCATTTTGTTAACTGGGTAGGTAAATATATATATTTTTATTAAATGCTTATTTACATGATGTAATTTAATTGCCCTACCTTTTTCAGGTCCTTTTTCTTTTCTGAAATTGGTACCTTAGTAGTAAGTTTAACATCTGTAATAGAGGTAAATGACTACTGTCACTGTATGCTTATTCTGTTTTTTTTTCTGCATCAAATGTGCATATACCAAGAAAATAATTAGTTATAGCTGAGTGACATTTACCATTGCAAGTACTTTATAGTAATACAGATCCACTCTGTGCTGTTGCCTTAGATAAAGTCCACAGGCATGAAATGATCCAAAGTAATGGTAAAAACACAGGTTTATTACTCAAGCCAGTCAAGACAGTCTAATAGCATAAAAACACATAAATCAGATAAAACACAACTGTAGTGTATCCAACACAGTCAAGCACTTTCGTCCTGCTCTAGGACTTCTTCAGAACTGTGTTTGCTAAAACCCACTCCCTCTTTTATACTAACAATTAACTAATTAAGATTTAAAACCTATTAACCCTGTAGAACTTTGTTAAAAAAATGTGTAATACATTTTAGTGTTTCTGTGAACGGAAAGAAATATTGGTTACTAAGCAAGATTCTTTTGAAATTACAAAAGAGTAGCCCTATGTTTCAATTCAGGTTTTATAGATACATTGTCATTGATGCCTGTGGTTACCGTGGCATTAAGTCTCAATTGCCACCTCATTTCTGCCTCTCCAAATTGTTTTTCCAGTTACCCCCTCTCGGGTTGTTACCAGTAACCTCCAGAATACCAAATAAGAAAGAATGGTTGGGATTGTTTTTGATATGCCTATATATAGCATTATTTTCATCATGTCATCTCACAGCATACACATGCTCATAGATCCTCCTTCTAAAAGTTCTTTCGGTTTTACCTATGTAAAAATGTTGACATTCTTGACAAATAGCTATATAAACCAGTCCTTTCATAGTACAGGACCCTGTTGCTAGTTTTATCTCCCTGTCCCTTACTTCCAACATTACTGAGGTTCCACTAAAATGTACCTACAATAGTCACATATTCCACATCTAGTTGTCCCTCTCGCATTGTTCTTAACATTAATGGGGTGTTCCAATAGAAATTTTAAATTGTAGTTAGTTTTAAAAACAAAAGTTAGTTCATTTCCTACTATATCTAGTATTTCCTCATTCCCTTTGAGCAACGCCCAATTTTTCCTGACAATGTCCCTAATCTTACTGCTTGTTTCTCCTTACGTCACCACCATGGATTCAGTATAATCTTTCCTTATGTTAATTTTGTTCTCCTTCACCAAGTAGGATCCCAGCAGGGGGTTATACCTTCTACCCCACTCACTAATAACTTGCTCACAAATAAGTAGTACAAATTCTAATGGGTAACATCTTTCAGAGAAAAACTTTACTAGTGTGCCCATTTCTCTCTTTACTATACCAATATTAGAACACATTCTTGCTACCCAGACCATTTGACCGTTTAGTATATTTCTTTTTGTGTATAGCAGGTAACTACTTTTAAATTCTAAGTAATCATTTGAAAAGGTGTGTTTTCTGTAGATTTGGGATTCAAATTTCCTATTTTCATAATTCTTATTAAGTAAAACATCAAGGCAATTAATACTGTTATTGTTAGAAGTACCAGTAAATTTGAAATATTCACTTAAGTTATTTAAATATTCCATAAATTCTTCATATTTATCTCCCACCTTCCATAAAATAAAAATGTCATCTATGTAACGCAAATAGTGAATCCAATACATGGAAAAAGGTGTGTTAAAAATATATAATCTCTCCCACCCATACATTACAAGACTCGCAAACAATGGTGCATAACTAGTACCCTACTAGTACACTACTACTAGTGAATAATTATTCAGTAATGATATAAGTCTGTATGAGGTGCAAAGGTCTGATGGTTTATTATCTTTTAGAATTGGTGTTATGAAAGAATATTTCCATGAGGGGGGGTATTTTTGCTTCTGATTGGACTTCTAGCAAAGTTTTATGAAAAAGGGAGATTACTGTTGAAGGGAAGAGTTTGTAAATTTCTGTAATTATACCATCTATCCCTGGAGCTTTGTTAGATTTATTTTCTTTTATCTTGTCAACAATTATTTAGGTTTTTGTAGGTCTAGTTTTAAGTTTTGGGGAATTTTTTTTATATTGATAAGGTTTGTATCTAAGTTTATTTTGTTGGTATCTAAATCTTCTTTTTTGAAGTGTTCCATATAATGGAACCGAAATGCTTCAAGAATGTCTCCTATATCTGATACTTTTTCCCCTTTCTTTTCATGATATATATACTACTAATGTTATTTGCTTTAGAATACATTTTAATTCTTGTAGATGAGTTATGTAGATATCTGGGGGAGGTGGCTAATGAGTTTATTTTAAATTTTTCCAAGGCTAGACAAGTTTTGTGTGTTAGAATTTCATTCTATTTTTTATTTCATTCCTCTATTTCTTTTTTGACTTCTGGACAATTCTGATTTTTTTTTTTTTTAGATTTTACTGTCAAGAGTCTGTTTTGCAAATCTAATGATTCAGATTGCCACTCTCTAACTTTGCTTTTGTACCAGCTAAGGGTCTTAATAAATAAATACGCTTTTAATGAGTCCCAAACCATGACGCTACTGATTTATGTTGTATTATTAAATTCAAGAAATAATTGTAGTTCTGACAACATCCAGGGTCTGAATTCTTTAATTTTCATGATATATGATGGAATTTTAGTTGAGTGGATTAAAGGTTTAAACTCTATTTGGAGCTTCATTATCAGAGAGTCATGATCTGAGAAGGGGCATGGAACTATTGAGAAGTTGAGGGTTTTTGTTTGTAAATCTTGAACTACGAATAATTTGTCTATTCTGGTTTGTGTTCCAAATCTATGGTCTTTATGGGAAAATAATAAGGATTTATTTTCTTTTACTTTAAAAGTGTTAATTAAATGAAATTAATCAATCCATTTTTTAAGGATTTTGAAATAGTTGCTATGTGAAAAGACTTCTTAGTGGTTTCAGAAGCTTATAAGGTACAATTAAAGTCTCCTCCCAGTATAAGATTTCCTTTATAATTGTTGGAAATAAAATCTAGGTGTTTTTTAACCATTCCTGCTCCAATTCCTGGGAACCAATATAGATTAGCTAAGGTCCATATTCTGTTATTAAATTTAATTATAACAAATGCTAGTAGACCTTCTTTGTCTTCATATTTATAAATAACTTTTGGAGTGAATATGTTTTTCTTCCAGAGAATTGATACTCCTTTTGTCTTTGTTCTATAGGAGTATTGAGCTAAGACTGTATAGTCCTTAGGGTTCGAAATAAAGCTATCAGTCTTAAAATGTGTTTCCTGAAGAAATACTACTTGTGCCTTATTTAGATTTAGATATTTTAGTAAGTTTGAACTTTTATTTGCATTATTTAAGCCATTAGTATTTAATGATAAGAATGTTAAATCCATTTCAAATTATTGTTGGAAGAAACTTTTTGCTTCTTTTTTATTTTTATTATAGTAGTTATACCATATTCTCTGATAACATTGGATGTTATTTTTATGTGTGTAAACTTGGGAGGGTAATTTAATGTTCTTCTTTAAATACAAGTAGGGTAAATTCCTGGTCAGGCTTTAAAAAGTACTTCTATAAAGCATTAATTCTAAAATATCAAATGCAAGTAAATATGAATTTCCCATTAAACATGGAATGAAAGTCATTCCTAATCCAATAGATAAAGATAGATCTATTGGATTATCACTCATACCTTTAACCGACAATATCAACTGAGCTCCATATGTTAAATTATTATATGGAGAATTTTCTTAAAAGAGATATGAAATTCTATATTATTCTATTATTGTTCAATAGCATTTTATACATCAGGATGGAATGTTAATAGTGTAAACAATTATTATGTTGACTTAGAAAATATCCAATATTTAGTTACCCTTAAGAGATCCCAAACATGTTAGATATGTCATTTTGGATAAATTAAATGCAACAGAGGAGCACACACTAAATAAGCCAACAACAAATAGATTATTACAAAAATAATTTAACTAAAAGGACTCTACAGGAGACAATGAGTGATTACCAATGAAGTATGAATTTACTGTAGGTGCACTGTCTTCCTTTACTTTCCCGCTCTTCAGTTCACCAACTTCAACTTACACTTATGAAAAGACATGGCTTATCAGTGGTATCCTGACTCAGAGTAGAGGTGCCCTACATTGTAGTGTGCAGTGCTTTTACATATTTATAGATTTTCAAAACAGAGTCTAAGAATGAACTATGATCACCCTGACAATTCCCATCCTGCATAGGGCACCTCCTGCTTCCAGAATGGGTAATCACATCAGGTCTAGAATGAATGTGAAGGTACCTATATGGTAATCAAGACTTACCTTAGGTAAGTATTAATCAAATAGTATTTAGAGCATCTTAGAGAGTTCTCGGGGCAGTTAGAATACTCTTAAGCCTTTCCTCCCTTGACCAAAAACAGAGATTTCCCTTCCCTTTCTGTCCCTTGTTTTAAATCAGTACTAATAAAAGAAATTCAGCACACATACGTAAACAAAAATAACATTCAGTAGTCCGTTTTGTACATGACTCGCAATCCATTAAACAAGTCGGTGACTAGCATCACTTTAATAAACATTATAAAGACAAATTAGAAATAATTTCCTAGTTCTTTAAATTTTCTGATAAAGCAAAAAGTTAACAAGCTATTTTAACTAAAAGTATAAAGAATTTAATTTTTTCCTTGCATGTATGCATTTCTACTTATATTGTAGTGTCAGTAGCTGTCTTTGAAATCTGTACAATACTTCACTTCTTCAAATTATTTCTTTTTCAATTCAGGTTTTGTTTTGTCAAAACGGCAACAATATTTCAAGGGCACAATTAATATTTAGACTGATGTTTCAAATAACTGAGTTAGTTTAGAATGTTTGGTTAGTGCAAATATAGCATGTTGCAAAAATAATATGTATTTTTTCATGTGCTCTAGAGACTGTCATATACAAGTGACATATATAATGTAGCATATATAGAGCAGATAGCTTATGGATTCAGGTTGTTAAAGTAAATTATGGTTATTAATTAGGCAGTTTCATTTAAATTCACAAGTAATTTGGAGACATTTCAGTTAAGTTTCCAGGAATGTATAATCCAGTGTGAGTAACTGACTCCACTTTTCCTCATAAACATATGCCACAATTCATTAAACTAAGCAGAGTCTAACATCTGTCTAATAATCATTATAAAGACAAAGAATAGTAATTTCCTAGCTCTTCAAACTTTCTGATTTCACAAAATGCTGACAGTAAGCTATTTTAATTGGAAGACTAAAACATTTCAATACTTCCTTGTGAATATATATTTTTTCTTTTACTGTAGTGTCAAGAACTGTCTTTGAAATCTGTTCATTACTTCACTTCTTTCAAGTCATTCATTTTACAGTTCAGATTATATTTTGTCAAAGTGCCTCACAGCAAGAGGTTCTCTGGTTCGATCCTCGGCTGGGGTGCCTTCTGTGCGGAGTCAGCATGTCCTCCCTGTGGTCGCGTGGGTTTCCTCCGGGTGCTCCGGTTTCCTCCCACATCCCAAAGACATGCTATAGGTGGATTGGACACTCTAAATTGGCCCTAGGTGTGAGTGCATGCATGTGTGTGCCTTCTGTGGAAGGTTGGGCGGCTGGCAACTCGACACTGTAAAACTCCATTGCCAATCATCAGCGGACAGGTGATCTGCTGTGGTGACCCCTAACCGGGAAAAAGCCGAAAGTAGAAGATTATATTTTGTCAAAATGTCAATAGCATTTCAAGGGTACATTTAATATTTAAACTGATATTTTGGAACTTTTCCGTTATCGGGGCAACACTTCTAATGCGCTAGCACGCACACACAATGATCACTCATGTTTCTTAATGAGAACACATACCCGGTTTTTAAAGAAGTTCCACACACATGGTGCGGAAATATCAGCTAGCAGCTACATACCAGAGCACAGTATGAAACATCAACTTAAAACATGGGACAACAATCAAAACTGTGTACAACCAGCAGTATTTTCATCAAACAGTATTCCACAGCAAGTAATGGCGGATTTGTAGTGTTTCCATAAATACTAATTTATGACGCAGGCAAGCCCAGAGGTAAATATTTTTTACTAAGCTTTCCTAAGTAGTCATGTCTAGGATGCTTTCCCCAAATTATGTTTAACAACTGTTGCAACAATATGTAAGCTTTTGACTGTGACAACTTTCTGTCTTGAGTGCATGTTAAGGCATTTGCAGAGAAATGACAATGTGTTATTACCGTGTATTCTTCAGACTCTAGGGTTTCACCCACTGCCACACAGAAGTCACTGTCACCAATATAGTGTTCATACAAATGGCAGTTGTCAGTCTCTCAGAATGGCATTTCACATGTAATGTTCAGCAGAATGTCAGTTTATTAGTTCTGCAAATATGAACATAAATATGGATCGCAAGTAACTGATGAATGTAACATGGCAGAAAAATTAAACTTTGGCAAAATTACTGCTGCTTGTCAAGTCCTTTTCCTAGCTACTTTATTAACTGATAAATTGCATGGTTAAAGAAGTTGGACCCAAACGCTGTGGAGGCCATAAAGAGCCGTGGATGTTAAGAGGAAGTATAGGAAGTGTTTTAGGCATGAACAACTGCTTCAGGGTAACCTCTGTGCGATCATTGCGTGCGCATGCTAATGCATTACAAGTGTTGCCCCGATAATGGAAAAGTACCGATATTTTAAATGAATAGCTATCAGTTACCAAGTGAGTTTGTACAGAGTGTGAGGTAACTGCAAAGACAACATGTTACAAAAAGTAATATGTATCTTTTCATGTGCTCTAGAGACTGACGATTTCAAGTAACATATAAAATGTAAAAGTAAATTAAGGTACCAAAGTTACACACTGGAAATCAGTCACTGTACTTTATTGCAGAAGACAAACGGTAAGCGCTTTCACAACTTAATGTTGCTTCATCAGACCACATCACTACAACTGATGCTTGGTTAAGTACTAGGACAATTAGTATGACATCACAATTTAAAGAGATATTACTCCACTAACATAAGAACATATATCAATATCCATAAGAAAAATGCAAAAAATATATAGAAAGGTGTGTATTTACACACAATAATATTTAAAAACAATAATATTAATATTTAAATTTTAATATTTAAAAAAAAAAGGGGGGGTGTCATCCCTGATGGTTATTAAAAAAAAAAAAAAATATATATATATATATATATATATATATATACACACACATATAACCATAATAGTACAATGAAAAAAAAAAATATATAAAAAAAACTCATGTTTTAGTGTTTAAGGCGTCAGGACATGATTGGCTAGAGCATTTGATTGCTTCTGGTTCCGTATGTCCCTTATATGTTCTAACATTCTTTCTTTAAAGCTCCTATATTTTTGAAGTTTACTTTTACTTTTTCTGATACATGTGTTAATTTTTTGGATGTGTGTCACCCTTACTGATTTAAAGCAGATAAGAACCAGTATTTATCACAAACCTACAAGAACCAATGCCTGTCTGCACAGGTCAAGCATGCACCCGAGACACATACCTAGAAATGTCCTCAAAGGACAAGTCTATAGAACCCTACGCCTACATAATAATGATGAAGAGGCAGTAGTTTCTTTAAATAAGTTACAAGACGGATTTCAAACAAGAGGCTATTCTAGCTCAGAAATCACTAGAGTGATAGCAGATGCATGGAAATTGAAATCTACAAGATGTAAACCATACATGAGCTCTTATAGTGCTGATACAAGTATACCTTATGATACAAGTATTGATAGAAATAAGTTTAGAATAGTTTTTAGATTTGCAAGTGACATCAATAAGTATACGGAAATTATTAAAAAGAATTGGCACCTATTACATGAAATACCAGGTCTGGTTTCCACAGTTGGTGACACCCCGAACTTCTGTTTTAGAAATAATGTGTCTTTAAAGCAGCAGCTCTGTAATAGAGAACATCAGTCTTTTAGAAAAAGTCTTTCAAACAGACAGGGCACCTTCCCGTGCAGGAATTGTGCTGCTTGTCAGCATGTCTACACTAAAAATGAGTACATTCATCCTGTGAAATGTTTTAAACTTTATACGAAGAATTATTATGATTGTAAAAGTGTCGATGTTGTTTATTTTTGTTTTTGCCAAGCATGCCATGCCTATTATGTAGGCAAAACAAATAGGAGCTTTAAAGAAAGAATGTTAGAACATATAAGGGACATATGGAACCAGAAGCAATCAAATGCTCTAGCCAATCATGCCCTGAATACAGACAGTAGCCATTGTTTTAAATTTTTAATCTTACAACAAATAGTAAGGACAAACAGAGGTGGTGACGTAGAAAGCCACACTGAAGAATTAGAACAACAATGGATTACTAAATTACAAGCAGATAGATATCCTGGTTTGAATGGCTGCACCTCATTAGTTCCTTACCTTAAGGCCAGGCGCCTTAAACATTAAAACATGAGTTTTTTTATATATATATATTTTTCATTGTACTATTATGGTTATATGTGTGTGTGTATATGTACATATATATATATATATATATATATATATATATATATATATATATATATATATTTTAATAACCATCAGGGATGACACCCCTCCCTTTTTTTTTTTTTAAATATTAATATTTTTTAAAAATTTAAAAATGTAAATATTAATATTATTGTTTTTAAATATTATTGTGTGTAAATACACACCTTTCTATATATTTTATGCATTTTTCTTATGTATATTGATATATGTTCTTATGTTAGTGGAGTAATATCTCTTTAAATTGTGATGTCATACTAATTGTCCTAGTATTTAACCAAGCATCAGTTGTAGTGATGTGGTCTGATGAAGCAACATTAAGTTGTGAAAGTGCTTGCTGTTTGTCTTCTGCAATAAAGTACAGTGACTGATTTCCAGTGTGTAACTTTGGTGCCTTAATTTACTTTTGCTGTTGTTGTGTGTTTTGGGCACCTCAGTGTACCTGCAGCCGTTTGGTTTTTGCATCTTCAACATATAAAATATAACCTTTACAGTGCAGACAGCTTTTAAAATCAGCATGTTAAGGTGAGTTTGTTTGTGTCTTTCGGCTTTTCCTGGTTAGGGGTCGCCACAATGGAACTCCGGTCTGCTAATGATTGGCAGTTGATTTTTATGTACCGGATTGCCAGGCCTAATGCACAACCTTCAACGAAGGTACGCCCATTCACGCATGTCTCCATGCAGAAGACGCTCTAGCTGAGAATTAATCAAGCAGCTACATTTCAGTGCACATGTAGTTTGGGAACATTTCAGTTGTGCTTCCAGGAATATTTAATCTTGTGAGGATAAATCATAAAATATTTACAAATAATCCTATTATGTATTTATTTTACCTTGTTTAGGTTGTTTTTCATTTTAATAACTAAACAACATTACTTTTTCCTTATTATTTTTTATCTGTGAGGCTAAATGCACTTCGCAGATTCACAGTGTCCTTAGAAACTGCAGCAATTGTTTACTGTTGCTATGGCAATGTAAATAGAATGGGAAGAAAGCTTCACTTCTCATAACCAACAGTACATTTTTCCCTCCTTTTTTTATGTATTTGTTAATACTAAAAGGAAATAATTCAAAGGACATATGTAAATGAATGGAACATTTCAGAGTTAATCACGAACATGTCCCCAATCCCAATAAGCATAACAGTGACTATCATTAATCTAATAAATATTGTAATAACAATTAATTAAGTCCACTATTCCAATTAGTCTACCTTAAAACTAGATTATTTCAGACTATTATTTATCTATGTATAGATAGTGAGTTATTAAATATATAGAGACTATATTAGTATAGTAAATAGGAGAGAATTTAGAAAGGGAGACAAGATGCATTTAAAATAAGTAATGAGAAAAGAGAGAAGAGAGAAAGAAAAGAGAACATGAAGATAAAATGCACATATACTATGTATGTTGATTTACAGTATAAATATTTTATGTGCTATATAAGCCCCTTCTGTGAAAGAAAAGTACCCTGTTTTACATACCTGAGGCAATGTGAAAACTCTCATGTGTCATCGATTTTCAAAAAAATATAGATAAAGATTCCAGTAGTTAGTTACTTTTGTTTTAAAATTCCAAGCAGTAACATTGGTCCTTTAAAGTAATGCTAAAACAATTCATATCATAGTAGATGCTGTGAGAGATTTGGCTGTAACAGTATCAGTCTTTTGCTTCTTCTTTTTGACATCTGTCCAGACATTTGCTTCTTTTGTTCTCTTGAGAGAAGGTGACATCCAATCCATATTTTCTGGTAAAGTAATCACATTATTAGTTTTAATAAATGAAGAGGCTTCCTCTAAGTCAATAAAAGTCCTCATCTCGTTGGCATACAGTATTCTTATCTTAGCTGGATATGCAAGTTGTGCCTTGATGTTATTTTGTTTCAGAAACATTATCATTGGCCACACTTTTTTCCTTTGTTCCATTATTCTAGATGAATAGTTGTTATCAAATCTTATCAGGCTCTTTTTATATTTTAGAGGTGCCTTCCTTCAAGCAGATCTTAAAATCAGTTCCTTGTCCAAGTATGAAAGAAATTTGATCATTATTGACCTAGGAGGAGAGTTTGGGTTAGTGGCAGGTTTCCCAAGAGCTCTGTGTGCCCTTTCAATGCTAAAGGAAAGTCCTTCTTTTAAATTTAAAAAGTCAGGGATCCAGCTTGATAAAAAGGAAATAATATCCTCACCTTCTGTGTTTTCAAGTAATCCGAAAATCCTGATGTTATTTCTCCTCTCCCTATTTTCCAAGTCATCTACTTTATTAACCAACCAAGTGTTTTGTTTAAGAAGCAGTTCTTTCTGTGTTTCCCTTTCCTTAATTCTGCTTTCTAAGACATTTAGAGAAACCGCTGTTCCTGTTATCCTTGTCTGGTGTTGTTGTAACATTTCATTGAGGGTGTCAGCCTGTTTTTGACTGCTTGTTTTAAGATTTTCCAGGTTCTCTTTAAAATCATCCATTTTCAAAGAAAACTCCTGCAGGGTAGATACCATCTGTTGTAGTTCTTTCTTTAAGGCAGCATCCTGGTGAGAATTCTTTGAGTTGCTCATTTTAACAAGTGAATATATCGCCAAGCTTTTTGACAGGAAATTATTTTTAAAACTTCACCAAAGTTTCTAATTATGTAAATTAGTCCTTTATCTATAAGATTTTATACTTTGAAGAAAAAAATAATAGTTTCCTGTCTTATTTAACTAGTTATATGGAGCTCTAAAATACTGCTGTTTTCAGTTAGCCACTCAGGCTCCGCCCCCCCCCCTTTACAGGCATGTGTCTTGAGTGTAAAGAATACTGTGAAATGTGGAACTGCAAAATATGTGACAACATTGCACTCTACTGGCCCAGTGAAGCATGTTGTGACCCTTTCATGTTAAAATTCTGCTCCAGTGCGGCAGGATGAAGGTTTCATGCCCATTGTTTTAAGGCTAAAGTTTATGACCAGAATTTAGATGTGGAATGTGCTTTATTGCTCTGGTTTCTGTTGGAATATATATATGAAATGCCTTGTATTGTTGTAAGTTTCTGAGGAGATGTTAGATGGAAAAATAATGCAGTTTGTGGCCTGAGAACTCAGCCAGGTGTTAAGATGATGCAATATGAATACTGGGAAAACCTAAGTGTCAAAAATGATGTAATTTGGGAGGGCCTTAGGGACATGTTTGTTAGTAATGTTTAAATACTATTTTTCACAAGAAACTGGGGGCATTTTGATCTTGATAGCCAACTTATCAGCACTCTGCCTTGTACTCATATGTAAGTTTTAGCACTGTGATTTGTTGTAGGAATAGTTAAAGCTAATAAAGATTAATTAGGTATTTTTCTTTGAAATCAGACCTGTCCTACTGTATTATTTTAAGTTTATGTGTGATCTCTGAACTCTTAGATATCTCTGTGGTGTAGTCATTTTGTCTTGTGTTTTAATTATTTATTATTAACTATTTTTTAAAAACCTTCTGCCTGTGGCTGGTTTGTGTAGAAATAAGCTCTAGAGGACATTGCATATTTATAGAGGTTATTGTAATAGGTCACTCTTGGTGGTGCTGCAGTAGCGTTGTCGCCTCACAGTTAGACGTTGCCCGTTCGATTCTCAGTTAGAGCATCTTCTGTGTGGTGTTCCTTCATTGAAGGCTGTGCATTAGGCCCAGCAAGGCAGCACATAAAACTCTACTGCCAATCATTAGCAGTCCGGAGTTCCGCTGTGGTGACCCCTAACTGGGAAAAGCTGAAAGACACAAATTATAATAGGCCACTCTAAAGTAAGCCTTGACTGTTAGTCATACTATCATTGGATAATAATATTGCACAGTAATAATTGGACACCCTTTTAAGGGCCTTTTAGTAGCTGATATTATTAGTTGGGTGGTGACAGTAATTACTACTGTATAGTCTGGGTAAAGGGACACAGCTGGAGAATCTGCGTCAGCCTTTCCCAGGAGTGTCTGTGAAGTTGTATAAATACTTATCTCAAAGTGTATGTGTGATGTGTCAGCTACTTGGGCAGGTACATGAAGCACTGGTTAGACAGAGAAGGGTACTGGAGGTTTTAGCTTGCCCAGCTAGGCTGAGACCTGGACCATATAGCTGTGCCAGTGGGGAGTCTTATTGGGGACCTGGTGTGCAAGGGAGCAACCAACCCCAGACTGACTGTGATCTCTGTGTGCACTTAAGGAAAATTGTACTTTACTGTGTGTATTAATTATCCTTTCCTCTCTTCTAGAAGATGATCTCCCTGGTGTTAGTGGTGAGGATTGAGGCTCCTTGATTGCTGGGCCAGGACACAGTCATCACAAGTGTTTGGCAGTGGTGGGATCCACTTCACATACTAATTGGCTTGTAGTGGTGTGGGTAGATCGAATTCCTGTAGCTTATGTACAGTGATCTCTAAAAGTGTTTTGTACTCTAAAACAGCCACGCAGTGTATACTCAGGGTTCAGATCACAAATTGTTTATTTCTTTTGTTAGCTTAATTTTAGTCAGGGTGAGCAGGCAGCATGTCAGCAGAAGAGTATGGAAAGCTGACAAGGAGCCAGCTGGCGGAGATGTGCCAGGCTAGGGGACTGGTGCATGGAAACCTGACTAAAGCAGACCTGATTGCAGCCTTGGTTACAGCTGCATAAGAGAAAACAGCAGACTGGAGGACAATCAGACTGACAGTGGAGATACAATCTCCTCGGAGAATGGACAGCTCAACCTTTCTGCAGTGGACTTAAACATCCAGCTGGAGCTAAAGAGACTTGAGTTGGAGGCCAGGCATATGGAACTAGAAGCAGCTGAGAAAATGAGGAGTCTATAAGCTGAGGAAAATGAATGGCAGAGGAGGCATGATAGGGAAATGCTGTCTCTTTGCCAAAGTCATGGAAGTAATGGGGAAGGGAGTAACTGGATCCCAGAAGCACAAAAGGTCAGAAAATTTCTTCCACAGTTTAAAGAGGGGGATAATTTTGATAGCTTCATTCATATGTTTGAGCGGGTATGTAAACAGTATGAAGTTGACCAAGGGCTCTGGGTACAGTTCCTGACCCACTTACTACATGGTAAAGCTGTAACTTCTTTGGCAAAAGGGTGCATGCACACTTACTGCTGTAAAAAGACATTTATTAGAATGTTTTACGCTAACGCCAGAAATGTATAGGAAAAAGTTTCCTGAGCATAGACACAAGGCAGATGAAAATTATGTGAATATGTTGCTGAATTGAGCACTTATTTTCATAGCTGGGTGAGTGGATGTCAGGTCACCACTTTTGAAGGGCTGGCAGACCTTTTGGTAAGGGAACAAGCCCTTAGCACTTTGCCTGAAGACATGAGGATCTGGTTAGCTGATAGACAGTGTTACTTCAGAGGAGTTGGGGAAGAAGGGAGACCTATACCTAGCAATCAGGGCAGCCCTGCACGGGAAAGGGACCCCCCAGTACTGCTCATGGGACTAAAGGAACTCATGGTGGGCAGCACAGACTGCCCCAACAGAATCCACCAATAAACAGGGGAAGCCACTAGTCCAGGTACGCATCCAGGAGCTAGGGTTAAATGTTTTGAATGCAACCAGTGGGGCCATGTGGCATATAGATGTTCATAGGTTCATAGGTTCATAGGTTCGTACTAGGCTATCTGCCCTAAGGCATTTATAAGCCTAGCCAGAGTGTATGTGGCTTACACCACCCCTTAGGATGAGAATACTATGCCCTTTTAGGGTTTAGTTTACTATGCCTCTGTCTAGTAGTGACACAGAGATGACCCCCGGGGTAAACCTACGATCTCCCATCCACTCATTGAGATTTCTCTTGAATAGAGTCAGTGAGGGGCTCTGCCTAACATGGACTGTGATTCTGTTCCAGAGTGTAGGGAGCCTCTGGGTTATGAATTTGTCCCTCCAGCACGTCCTATTTATTTCTGTGTTGAGGTTTAAGTCACTTGTTCTCGTGGCTCTGATGGATTTGGATTTTCTGAGGTGGAGCATGTCCATTAATTCAGGATTGGACATGGCCTTGTACGTCAGGCACAGATCACCTCTGAGTAGGCGGTATGCGACTGAATAGAGCTGGAGTTTTTTCAGTCGGGCAGCATATCACATATGTTTAAGACCCTTTATCCTCTTGGTGAGGAACTTTTGGGGTCTTTCCAACTGCTGCAGGTGACGGGTGAGATACATCCCAAATGGGGCATTGTACTCAATCATTGGCCTGATAACAGAAGAGTACAGGAGCACAATGACCTCTCTTGATCTAGATGTGAAACCCTTCATGATAAGGTGGGCAATATAGAAGGTCTTCCTAACCACTTTGGCAATGTGAGTGTCAAATGAGAGGTTACTGTCAACCTGGGTCCCTAGGTCCCTGATTACCTCTTCCATACTTAATGGATTACCGCCTATGTGGTAATTTGTCGGTACCTTGTTTTTCCCAAAGGGTATGACTATACATTTTATGGCGTTCAGCTTAAGGCCATGGCTCTGGCACCAATTATCTGTTTCTATGAAGCCTCTCTGAAGGATGTTTGTGTCCGCTGGAGTATCAATTATGGCGCCCAGTTTGCAGTCATCTGCGAACTTTGTCAGCCACAATCCTCCTATGTTTGCCTGTACCTCGGAAAAATAAATGCCGAACAAGAGGGGTCCCAGGACAGAGCCCTGTGGGACACCGCTTGTGACTGGCTTAGAGTCTGACATAGCTCCAGCAACTCTGACCCTGTGGGTTCTGTCCTTGAGCCAGTTTGCAACCCATCTTGTGACATATGGGTTTACATTTAAGCTGGTGAGTTTGTCTATGATGCCCGAGTGGGGTATTGTGTCAAAGGCTTTTGCAAGGTCAAGGTAGGCTGTGTGAACTGCCTTACCCTCATCAATGGCCTTAGTGACTGTTTCAAAAAAGTCGACCAAGTTCAAAAGGCAGGATCTGCCCTTGACAAAGCCAAATTGGGTAGGATCCAATGTCTGTAGGTCCCCAATGTCTTTGTTTATGAGTTCCATAATGATCCTCTCCATAGCTTTACAGACCAGGCTCGTCAAAGGCAAGGTGGGGAACCAAAGGTGAGGGAGCCAGTAAGTGGGAAAGTCAAAATGCCAACAGTAGGTTGTCTTGAGACAACAGGGGTATGGAACTACCATCCTGCAGATGTCCTGAGAGGGAAGGATTTGAATGAGGCAGTACTATGTACTTATGCAGTTACATGCAGTAAGGCTAGGAGACAAGCATGTGGGTCTGGTAGCCTGGGGGAGACCCAGACAGACTGCATACTTGCAGCGAGGACTGCTGAGGTGGTTACTTCTGGGAGTGAGCTATGCTGTAGCAGTGAGACTGAATGTGAGTCACAGCTGCTTGTGGGTACTGATGGTCCCTTGGACAGAGTGACTGCAAAGGTAGAGGTGAGTAGTTGTACCCAGGCTGACAGTGAGGCACCACTGTCAGAGGATGCCAGACTTCCTGTGGAAGGGGAGCTGGGAAGGGTTACAACGAGAGACTTGAGACAGACTCAGCTTTCAGACCATACATTGCATGGTCTGAGGCAGGTAGCTAGGGAGGCACCTGATTCTCAAGGGAAGTGGGGATCTGTATACTGGAACAAAGGGTTATTGTACAGAGAGTGGACCCCTGAGGGAGGGCTATAAGGTGATAGAGTACAGCAGTTGGTAGTGCCTAGAGCTTACCATCTGGCGCTTTTAGCCATAGCCCATGATATTCCATTTGCAGGTTATATGGGCATAAAATGTACAAAAATGCGTATTATGCAGAACTTCTATTGGCCTAGAATTTCCAGAGATGTAACAAGGTACTGCAGGACCTGTGAGCAATGCCAAAAGGTAGGCAAGGCAGGAGACAAGGTGAGAGCTCCTTTGATGCTTTTGCCTGTGATTGAGGAGCCATTTCAGAGGGTAGCTATGGATATTGTAGGTCCTCTGAGTACCCCAAGTTCCACAGGGAAAAAGTATATCCTAGTGATTGTAGATTATGCTACACGATACCCTGAGGCAGTGGCTTTGTCCTTCATTGAGGCCAAGAAGATGGCAAATGCTTTGCTAGTGATTTTCAGCAGGGTAGGTTTCCCAAAAGAAATACTGTCTGACAGAGGTGCCAATTTTATGTCAGACCTGCTGGCTTGTCTGTGGAAGTCCTGTGGGGTGAAGCACATGAAGACCACCCCCTACCATCCCCAGACTAATGGTCTTGTTGAGAGGTTAAACTCTACAATCAAGTCCATGCTACAGGCATTTGCAGATCAGTTTAAGAGGGAGTGGGACAAATATTTGCCCCATCTGTTGTTTTCTTACAGAGAGGTTCCCCAGGAATCCACAGTGTTTTTACCCTTTGAGTTGCTGTATGGGCATAGGGTGAGGGGACCTCTAGATTTAATTTGAGATGAGTGGGAAGGTGAGTGCGAGTCTCACAAAGAGTCTGCTGTGGCATACATCCTAACCCTCAGGACAAGGCTCAGGGAACTCATGGCCCTGGCCCAGGAGAACCTGGCAGAAGCCCAACAACAGAAAAAGGTGCGGTATGACAGGAATGCTCGAGCTAGAGAGTATGCTGCAGGGCAGTAGGTGATGGTTCTCATTCCTGTCAGACAGAACAAGTTGCAAGCAACATGGGAGGGACCCCACAAGGTGGTAAGAAAGTTAAGTGATGTTAACTACATAGTGGAAGTGCTAGGCAGATGGCAGGGGCACAAATTGTACCATGTTAACATGATGAAACCTTACCATGATAGGGTGGCCCTTGTGCTGAGCATTTGCAGTGGATTGCAGGAGGAGTCTGAGAGAGATCTTGTGACTGATCTCCTCAGTGAGGCTCGGGCTGACACCTTGGTGGAAGGGGTATCAATGTCCCAGCAGCTATCACCTACCCAGGTTCGAGAAATCCGAGCAGTGTTGTAGGAGTTTGGGGGCATGTTCATCTGGAAACCAGGGAGCACCCACCTGGTGCAGTACCAGGTGGATACAGGACCCCAAAAGCCTATCAGGCAGGCCCCTTATAAGATGCCTGAGAGAGTCAAACAGACTCTGAGGGAAGAGGTACAGGAGATGTTGGAACTAGGGTTGATTCAAGAGTCCAACAGTCCCTAGGCCTCACCAGTAGTGTTGGTGCCAAAGAAGGATGGCAGCAACATGTTTTGTGTGGATTACAGGAAATTAAATAGTCACACAGAGTCAGATGCTTACCCCACGCCTAGGACAGATAAGGCCCTAGAGCAGCTGGGTGGGGCTAGGTATCTTACAACCATTGATCTTACCAAGGGTTACTGGCAGGTGCCCTTGACTCCCAGTGCTAGAGAGAAGTCAGCCTTTGTGACTCCTTTCGGTTTGTATGAGTTCACAAAGATGCCCTTTGGGATGAAGAATGCCCCAGTGACTTTCCAGAGGCTGGTAGATCATATCTTAGCAGGAGCAGGAGGGTTTGCCCTTACTTACATGGATGATATTGCTATCTACAGCCATTCCTGGCAAGAGCACCTTCAGCATGTCAGGGAGATGCTGGGCAGACTACAGAGGGCAGGGTTGACCATTAAGCTGAGCAAATGTCAGATGGGTATGGCAGAGGTCTCCTACCTAGGACATAGAGTGGGGAGTAGTAAGATAAGGCCAGAACCTGCCAAAGTGGAAGCTATTCAGGCATGGCCTGCACCTGTTACCAAAAAGCAGGTGAGGGCATTCCTAGGGACAGCAAGGTACTACAGAGAGTTCATTCCCAATTATAGTACCATAGCTGCTCCCCTCACAGACCTGACAAGGAAGAACAGGCCAGATAAGGTAGTGTGGACCCCAGCATGTGAGCAGGCATTTCAGAAGCTAATGGAAGCTTTGGGAGGACCCCCTGTGTTAGCCAGTCCAGACTACAGCAAATAATTTGTTGTGCAGGTGGATGCTTCAAACTATGGGGTGGGGGCTGTACTTAGCCAGATTTCTTCAGAGGGAGAAGAGCACCCAGTGATTTACCTCAGTCATAGGCTCCAACTCAGGGAGGAATGCGATGCAGCAGTAGAAAAGGAATGTCAAGCATAGTGTGGGCACTGTAAAAACTTCAGCCTTATCTGTATGGAAGACAATTCACTGTGATGACAGATCACAACCCTCTAACATGGTTAAACAGAGCCAGTCAGCAAAATGCCAAGTTGCTAAGATGGAGTCTGGGGTTGCAAGCATATGATATGTCAGTGTGGCATCGCAGTGGGAGTAGCAATGCCAAAGCAGATGGGCTCTCAAGACAGGGAATGGGGTGAGGTACACCCAAATAGACCTAACACTCTCAAGTGATGTTTCTCAAGGGGCACTTGAAAAACTTGCTTGAGTTCCTCGGGGGGGGGGTGTGATGATTGGGGAGAGATGGGTGAAGGCTGCCAGCCTAGTCAAATAGAATTTGATATATAATTCTGGCATTTGTAAATAAATGTAAAATACAGGCATGTTTTCTTGATAAATGTAAAATACAGGCATGCTTCTTGAGTGTAAAGAATACTGTGAAATGTGGAACTACAAAATATATGACAACATTGCACTCTACTGGCACAGTGAAGCATGTTGCGACCCTTTCAAGTTAGAATTTGGCTCCAGTGAGGCTGGATTAAGGTTTCATGCCCATTCTTTTAAGGCTAAAGTTTATGACCAGAATTTAGATGTGGAATGTGCTTTATTGCTCTGGTTTCTGTTGGAATATATATGTGAAATGCCTTGTATTGTAAGTTTCTGAGGAGGTGTTAGATTGAAAAATAATGCAGTTTGTGGCCTGAGAACACAGACCAGGTGTTAAGATGATGCAATATGAATACTGGGAAAACCTAAGTGTCAAAAATGATGTAATTTGGGAGGGCCTTAGAGACATGTTTGTTAGTAATGTTTAAATAATATTTCTCACAAGAGACTGGGCACATTTTGATCTTGGTATCCAACTTATCAGCACTCTGCCTTGTGCTCACATGTAAGTTTTAGCTCTGTGATTTCTTGTAGGAATAGTTAAAGCTAGTAAAGATTAATTAGGTATTTTTCTTTGAAATCAGACCTGTCCTACTGTATTATATTAAATTTCTGTGTGATCTCTGAATTCTTAGATATCTCTGTGGTGTAGTAGTTTTGTCTTGTGTTTTAATTATTTATTATTAAATATTTTTTTAAAACCTTCTACCTGTGGCTGGTTTGTGTAGAAATAAGCTCTAGAGTACATTGCATATTTATATGTTATTGTATTAAGCCACTCTAAAGTAAGCCTTGACTGTTAGTCATTCTACCATTGGATAATAATAATAAAGCACAGTAATAATTTGACATGCTTTTAAGGGCCTTTTAGTAGCTGATATTATTAGTTGGGTGGTGGCAGTAATTACTACCATATAGTCTGGGTAAAGGGACACAGCTGGAGAATCTGTGTCAGCCTTTCCTAGGAGTGTCTCTGAAGTTGTATAAATACTTATCTCAAAGTGTGTGTGTTGTGTCAGCTACTTGGGCAGGGACACAAAGCACTGGTTGGACAGAGAGGGTACTGGAGGTTTTAGCTTGCCCAGCTAGACTGAGACCTGGACCTTATAGCTGTGCCACTGGGGAGTCTTATTGGGGACCTGGTGAGCAAGGGAGCAACCAGCCGCAGACTGACTGTGATCTCTGTGTGCACTTAAGGGAAATTGTACTTTACTGTGTGTATTAATTATCCTTTTCTCTCTTCTAGGAGATGACCTCCCTGATGTAAGTGGTGAGGACTGAGGCTCCTTGATTGCAGGGCCAGGGCACGGTCATCACACAAGCATCAACCAGAGATTGATCCTGAGGAGCACTCAGATGTACACCCCCCCGGATGGATATGCCCATCCTTCTCTGCCAGTACCTCAGATACCTGAGCTAGTAATCAAACCTGACTCCCCTAGGCCACAGCCAGGGCTTCATCCCTCTACACCATAGTGCTGGTTACCATATATTTCAAGTTGTTTCTGTAATACACATACACAGCATGCCTCTTCACACCCACCCCCAAAAGGCAGACATCTTCATTGCATTGCTTTTATGTTAAACAGGGATACAAGTGAAAGAGCAAAGGCCATAGTAATATAGTTTTACTTGCTGCTATCAGATTTATACATACATTTCTCCTTATTCTTATTCCAAAAACAGGGCAGTCTATGTACACATCTGATGCTTAATTGTGAGTAAAGTAAAAAAAATAATAATCACAGTAATGTATTCCAATGTGTTGCTCTTAGACTGCACGTTGCCCTAACACAAGCTAAAGTGAAGTTCTGTGTACCCTGCTGAAGTCTGATTGTTGAAGAAATAATGACCACACTGTTGGTCCCAGCCCCCAGACAAGCTATAGTGGGCTTCATGGCACATCCCTGAGCAGGACTGGTGTTAGACTACATTGATCCAGAGAAGAGGTTGATGATGGGGCTTCCCCTACTATAGCTGTTTCAAAGTCTCCATATCTGAAAAGAACACTGGCAGTGCAGTAAAACAGAAAGGAATACAGTAGAATAACAAGTCTAGATTGACAAGATTCAAATATCAATGCACATTTAGCAATTAAACAATTAATATCAACCAGAAGAGACTGCATTGCCTCTGAAGTTAATAATAATGAAATCAAACAGCATTCTCATGAGTATCATAACGGAAGACTACAATGGTAACAACTGGTCCAAAGTCATTCTAACAACAAAACCCTTGGTTTTGGGAAAAACTGTCAAATTCCAGATAAAAAAGTTCACTTTTAAGAGCCCTTATGCTTGCATTCTGGTTGGATGTTATCAAACAAGTTATCAGTCATCAACTGTAATTTTTATTGCAAATTAAATCTTTTAACAGTAAAGATTTTAAACAGTCATGTCAGCTGAACAATAACATTTAGTCACACTTTTCTTTGCTGGAAAAATATAAACTTAATTTATGTTTCAGTATCTTTAATCAGAATGTTTCCTACATTTAGGTTCATAGGTAGTTACTAAGCATGTGGTCCAGGAGACCATTGAGGAGCCTAGCCCAGTTTCCCCAAAAATGCTACCTGTATAAGTGACTTGCTTAACATCACACAGTAGTCAATGAAAGCTGAGGGAATCAAACCCCCGGCCATAGGAATTATTAACTGCTCCAAACCTTAATCTTCTGTGTTAATTGCCAGATGGCTTAGTATAGACTACTACAGTTTGCAATAACAGATTCACCATCAAAATCTGAAGTGATTAAGCAGCCGCAGGTATTTGATTAGCATAGAATCAATAGAAAATAATTGTCCAATCAGTGCCTGCTGCTGTATCCCTCTCCCATTAGCAGAATGCAGAATTTTCTGAACTATTCTCGTTAACCACCAGTGTGTTTATAGCTGCAAGCATGTACTTAAAAGTATAGTGAATTGTGTTGTTCACAGCAAACTGAGTCACTAAGTTTGTTTATTTTATGCAGTTACAATAAAATACATTCCCATCTAAACTACTTACTCAACCCCAACCACACTCCCACTATAAATGGTATAGCAAAGATGGTATGTGACTAATCCCCTAGCATTTCAGTTATATCCTTAACTACTAATGTATCCATAGTTTAATCCCACCATAAATAAATGTCATTCTAACTGAGCATTCACCTCTTCCTGCTTTCCTAGAAGCATATTAAATCTTTTCATTAACTGGATAAGTTCTAGTTGTCCTATGCTTTTGTTTTAGAACTGACTTGAAGAGCTTTCTGCATGCATGAGACATAGTGCGTCCAAAACACCAGGGAAATTACCTCGTCCGTGTTTTAATAAATGATGAGGAATCTTTTACATCCTGAGGTAAAACTACTTAGGCAGATGGAATCTGGAGTTAAATTCTCATCAAAAGGACAGCATGGCAAGAATGAGACACCCCCATATGCTGCATTTTAGTGTCAGTATTGGGGCATTAATCCAAGCCACTGTTGCAGAGATAGAACTCACAGCCATTGGAACACAAAAAGAAAACTATTCTTGATTCTTGGTGCTTTCTCATGCATTTAACATGCAATTATACTGGGAAACCACACTCAGAATCTTCTATCCCAATTGTTTTAGTTAGCGACGGTGTTGTCACAGCTGATTTCAGTTTATCACATTTCAGACAGTAAATAAATTATTCACTTCTTTCATCTCTGCTTATACAGTGACAAGGCTGCATTGCACATTCTGTGAAAAATAATGAAATACAGTCTATGTGCAACCCTAAGATGAATTTTAAAAATGCACACTTGCAGGTTTGAACTTTTTGGTATATAGGTACCCTCAATTTTTAAGGTACTTTGCAACTCTGCTTGATAAACCTCACAAATGTGAAGACAGGCTTTGTTCAAAAGATGGCCTTTTCATTTCCCAGTGGTAATTTCCAAGAGACGTGTCTGCTCACTGTAAGCAAATGTTATATAGCTTGTTTATGAGTAAAGTCACGATTGGTAATATTTGATGTCAAAGATGCAAATGAGCAGTGTATGAAGTAAAGTATGAATAAAGAAATGCTTGCTGTCAGTGGTGTGTTTTATTGTGCATGGTAATAATAAATACTAGAACATATAGCCTTTCATTTTATACAAAAAGGGATTAAATATTAGGGATCACGTAAAAATATAAAGCTTGTAAAACAGTGCACAATTTGTAATTAGCAGGTATTTTGGCTTGTTTAGCTTTTGCTTCCAGTGTTGAACATTTATATATAACAGTTTAGCAGACACCTTGTTCGGAAAATACAGCTGATTTCAGACAAAGCCTGCAGAGTCATAATAAAAACTTATGTTAACAAATTTTAAGAGAATGCTCTGCAGATTGTGGGAGCTTGTTCCTTGACACTGTCAGTTCAATTTCAGCTATGCTGAAAACTAGCAGTTTTCTTACTGGTCATTCTTGATTAAAACACAGGACAAAGCAACTGATTATTCATAGGTTCATAGGCTGGTACTAGGCTATCGGCCCTAGGGCCTATACAAGCTTAGCCATAACAATTCCATGACTATTTCTTCCCACAATATTTACTTCCCTGGACTCCTGTCTAACAGGGCAACTGACATGATCCCCGGGGTGAATTTCCTATCTCCCATCTAATCGTCAAGGTTTCTTTTGAAGAGGGCCAAAGAGGTGCTCTACTTGACATGTATGGGCAGTCTATTCCAGAGTCTGGGGAGTCTCTGGGTTAGGAACCTATCCCTCCAGCATATTTTGTTCATTGTGATGACATGATTTAGATCCCTGGAGCATGTGGCTCTGGGATTGGGATTTCTTTAATTGTATCATGTCCAACAGCTCAGGGTTTGATATGGCCTTGTATGTTAAGCAGAGATCACCTCTGAGTAGATGATATGCAACAGAGTATAGCTGGAGTTTTTTTAGACGGTCAGCATAGGGTATCTGCTTTAGGCCTGTGATTCATTTAGAGAGGCATTTCTGTGGCCTTTCCAGTTATTGCAGATGTATTGAGAGGTACATATCAAATGGGGCGTTGTATTCTATAATGGGTCTAATGAGGGATGAGTACAGTGGGACAATGACCTCCTTTTTTCTGGATGAAAAGCCCTTAGCGATGAGGTGTGCCACATAGAAGGATTTTCTGACAGTTGTGGCGATGTGGTTATCGAAGGTGAGACCACTGTCCACCTGTGTCCCTAAGTCTCTTATCACACTTTCGGTGTTTAGTGGACTGCCACCTATGTGGTAATTCACGGGTACATGTTTTTTCCAAAAGGGGATAACTATACATTTCTTGGCATTGAGCTTGAGCCCATGGCTCTGGCACCAAGCATCTGTTTCTGTAAGGCCCTTTTGTAGAATATCCACATCATTTGGGGATTCAATAATGGCTCCCGACTGCAAACTTTGCTAGCCAGAGTCCCTTAGTGTTGGCCTATACTTCAGAGAAGTAGATGCCAAACAAAAGCAGTCCCAGGACTGAACCCTGAGGTACTCCACTTGTCACTTGTCTGGAGCTGGATTTGGAGTCAGCTACTTTTACAGTGTGAGTTCTGTCAGTAAGCCAGTTGGCAACCCATCAAGTGACATAGGGATTAATGCCCAGCTTAGTAAGTTCAGGTAATACAGGTGCTACACCTCTAGGGAGTAGTGGTGCCTTTTCTGAGGTCATATAGGTATTAGATGTTGCTTTTGGCTGAGTTTGTAATAGTCCAGTTGTCTTCCAATGAGGTTCATTTTTAGTTTTGGTTTGTCTCACAAATCCATGTTTATGCAGAGTAGTGGACATATTTCCTTAGCATATTTCCTTAGTATATACTAATGTATTTTTATTAATGAATCAGTTGTGTGAATCAAATAACACTTTGAACTTTACAGGTGTTTGCATGGCTTTTTTGATGTTATCATATTAAATATTCCATCTTTATGCTGCATGTGTGCTGGACTTTACACAGTGTATAAATATTTGCATTTCACTTTGGCCATGCCTGATGGTTCCAGTATGCCTTTCTTGTATGGGATTATCTGCTTGCTAAGGGGACAGTGGACAGTATTTGAAGAAGTAGTAAGATTATCACACTATCTGCAGTGATAAGGAAAGTCACATCTTCATTTTGCTAAGCAGTATTTCTGGCCCTCCTTACCCAGGGCATTAATCCTATCCTCGTCTCCTTATTCATCCCACCCATTACTTGTAAGATGTCTGTATATAACAGTTGCAACTCCTTTCATAAAGATGAAACAATCTCAGTTTCAAATCACAGACTAATGACCTGCCTGCACACTTTTGTAGCATGACTTTTTAAGGCACTTTCTGCTGCTCTTATTGAAATGCTATTCAAATGTAGTTAATAGCTCATTAAGAGATATGCAGAGAATAGACTGAACATGAAAGAAGGTGGTGATATTCTAGTCTTGCAGACGCATATATTCTTGTACAGAAACATTTCCAGTCTTGGCAGTCAGTGTTTTTTCCTCTGGCTTATGTTTGAAGTTATTTTAACATCATGACAAAAATGGACCCCATTCCTGGGTCATGTTATACTTAAATATTATGAAATCAGTATTGTCTCAGTCTTTGAAGATTGAAAATTATGTGCTTCTTACCACCTACAATGTACCCAGAACTGCCTCCTTCTGCAGTTCATATGGTGTTACTTGGACTGGAAGTACATATAAACATGATGGGAAATTCTGTGCTATTAATAATTGCTTTCAGGAATACCTGAACTTTCTAATTGCCATTGTTTCACGCTTCTTTGATTTCATTTTGCATGTTTATGCAGTTTTTAATTTTATATCTTTGAGTACATGTCCCTATAGTCATTACCAGTAGCCATTTCAGTGTTACCTTTGTCAGTTTTACTCCTGGTACATTATCTGGCTTACTCACTTCTGTTTTATTAACCATCGGTATTGGATGACCCCCCCCCCCCGCCCCGCCCCGCCCCGATTATTGCTTTTTTATTTTTGGAGATGCTTTAACCCTTCTGACTGCTAACATTAAGCCACCTCGTGTTGGATTTGAACCCATTTGTTCCCTAGGGTTGCTTGGGAAACCCTTGAAGATTTCATAGATTGAGGGCCATCCAAAGGAGCTATCATCCAGGTAAACAGCAGGGAGTTTTGTTGTGCCATCAAGAGTCTGAGCTGCTACTTGATCTGTGGTCACCTGGGTCATAGTTAGAGCTTTATCCCTCAGTGCCACCAGCATGACTACATGATCGAAACTTCTTTATTTTCAGGAATCCTTTGTGGTTCATGTTTTGACTATTTCTCATCTACCTGTATATTGCCATGCTAAGAATTTCCAATCAGCTTTTCCTCATCATTGTGTCTTTCATTATAGGTTCATAGGTTCATAGATTAGTACTAGTCTAACTGCCCTTGCGAGCCATTTTAAGCCTAGCCAATTATCTCTTGTGAGACTCAAACCCTGCACCTTGTGTTTGTAAGGCAGACACCTTAACCATTAGGCCACCCTCCCAACCCTTATAAAAATTTTAGGCTATAATTATTTTACAGCTAAAGATAAGGTATGTAAGTGTCCAGATTTATATTATAGGAACTTTGTTTGTCTTTTTTCCTTCATTTTGCAGAGATTTTTAAACTATTTCATATGCAGTTCTCTATCAATTTTTTCAAGTTTATGTTCATCCTTCCCTAAAATGGGTTTCCATTGTTTTTTTAAGTTTACCTTTGAACCACTGCATGTGGTTTAAAAATTGTTGAACAGCATCTCTGACCATTAGGGATCCTTTTTTACTTCACTTCAGAGGAGAAAAAGAGATTTGAAAAGTCTGTTTTTCATACACTTCCATCACTGAGGAAAGCAGTAAACTTTAACCTTAGTGGCATCAGTGCAACAAAAATATACGTTGCATCTCTAGACTTTAACGGGTGCATGACCACTCATGTGCAGATGTGCTCAGGGCTCCACTAAAGTGCATGAATGCAACACATTACCTCAAGGATAACATCACAGTAGGACATACTAAATTTATTTGGACCATGATTTAATAAAAAGTTGTACAGACAAGTGGAAAAATGTATCGCAGCACTTGACTCATCAGTGCATCTATAAATGTACTAACATCAAAAAATCACTTTAACCATTCACGTGTTAGATCTTGAACATGTGTCTAGTTCAACATTTTTTTTTATGTTTGTCACTATAATTATAGGCTTTCATTTTTTTTTTTGTTTTATTTTCTTCTGATTTCGGTCCTTGTAATTCTTCTTTTGCATCTGTTTCAAAGATGGTGACCATTTGATATTCTGAAACAAGTTAGTGTGAGTCCTAGCTCGGGTAACACTGCATGATCAAATATGCAGACTTAAATAAATTAAGTCCAAGATTGCTAATTCTCAGAATTTCCCCTTTTCTCCAAGTTTGGCAAAAACAACTTTAATGGAGAACAACAATGTTCGATATTCACTGTTTTGCATTTTCAGACTTTTTTTGTAATTCTGGGGTTCACACTTACAAGTCTTGGAATTACAGATTTATCTGTTAAATTATCATTTATTCAGACCTGACAACCAGCTAGGAACAATGACTCTTATGTTACATTTTATCTTCTATCCAGTTTTTTAGTCTGCTTTTAAAATGGCACAACCTATTAGAAGTTTTGGTGTCCTCAGGCAATCTATTCCATAAACTTGAGATCACGTGTTACAAAAATTGTCTCTCTTTATTGCTGCATTCAATAGAAGCAAACATTTTCCATCACCATTCTTATACGTATTTTGACTTCTTTGTATTTCCAGGCGTACCTACCTGAGTTCACCAATAGTTGCTACTAAAGAGTTGCTGTAGCCATTTTGTGTATTCAAGACCTCTAAGAAAAGTTATTATCTTAGTGAATTTCTTTTTTGTGCAGGTTCCAGCATGTTCATTCTGCCTAGGTATATGAACAGATAGGAGAGTTATAATCTAAAATGGGGTGAATAATTGTTTTAAATAAGATGGTTAGAATGATCAGACTATAGCAGGCTAACCTGCCTTAAGACACTAGTCTCGAAGAGGATCACCTTTTCTTTAAATAGGAATTTGTTATTGATAATTATTTTTAAGTCTTTCATCTTTTTGACCTTAGACTGCACTTTCAGTATATCTGTTTATTGTTGTTAGATCATCACATGAGTATAATAGCTTATGATTGCCAGATATTTGGAATTGTAAATGAAGAAAATACAAACATGAAAAGCATAGATCCCATCATGAAACCACAAGGGTCATCTGTAGAAACTCTGGATTTTCAACTATAACCAATACTCTTTGTTTCTTCCTTTATAGCCTATTGGCAATCCATCTGATTATATATGGATTAACATGACAAACTCTTAAGGCTTGTAATGATCCCTTTATGTGGCAAAGTGTTGAAGACCTTAGCCAAGCCAAGTATACCCTTATGACCAATAACCAATTATCAGTAGCCACATTCACAACCTCATAAAATTAAGCAGATGAGTTTAGGTTGATTTTCATTCCAGTAATAAATGCTAGGCAGTCTCTGACAGTTCAATGTAGTTACTGCTCATTTTTTAAGAATCTTGCAATGTATTGCTCAAAACACTTCCATACTGGGACAACCATGGATTCCTTCCAGTCACTAGGAACTGAACCATTCTTCAAATAAAGTAATAACAGCCAGGGTGTCAGCCAGTACTTTCTTAATGTTTGTGTCTTTCGGCTTTTCCCGGTTAGGGGTCGCCACAGTGGAACTCCGATCCACTAATGATTGGCAGTAGATTTTTACGTGCTGGCTTGCCGGGCCTAATGCACAACCTTCAATGAAGGAACACCCATTCATGCATGTCGACACACAGAAGACGCTCTAACTGAGAATCGAACGGGCAACGTCTAACTGTGAGGCGACAACGCTACCGCAGCACCACCACTTAATCATGCAAGAAAAGAAACTACATAACTGTAACTTTATTAACAGATGAACAATCATAATCGCCAATTGACCAGTCAAGTTGTAATGAAATTCTGATAGAGTCATTAGTGGCTGAGGCATTTGTGAAATATTCATCCAAAACATTGGCCATATCTAGTGGTTTATGAAGCTTCACATTGCTATTCACAAATGGCCCAGCAAAATAAATAGAATTCAGTAGAATTTGCCTACTTATAATAACATTTTTGTAAAACATGGAGCACTGTGATTAATTCTGAAATTAGGGAAAATATAAACATATTAAGCACCATTCTGACATAAGAAAGGTGCGTAACAAAGTTTGTTAAGCACCTTCCATTGTCCTTATAGTCTTGTTTAGCTCAAGAGCATAAACAGCCATGAAAAAGCAGCAACAGGCAACTAAAACAGCTTTACGTGCTAAACAGTAGAACAGCTTCCAAATAGTCTATGTCAGCCATTGTGGGTGGTGAGATTATGTGAATTCCAGCTTGTAAAGGTGTTAAAGTTTAAAATATACATTCTGCTTCTGGCTGTTGTTTGTGAAACAGCCCTAAATTAGTTACATCTTTCAAATCTGGAAAACATTTTGTGCTCCTACATTTTTCTTTGTCTTTTTTTTTCTTCTCTTTTTTTATTGTTTTCATGTTCTGCATTAAATTTTGTGATGACACTAAGTGTACAGTTTCCCAAGCTTGTACTCCAACACTTTTTATCATTCCTTTTATCTGTCCCTGTCTGGCTGTACATGCAGATGGCTTATGTTCAAAATAGTGTCTAAAACTGCAAATTATAAATATATACAGAAGTAAAACATAATTCTACAAACACAATAAGTAAACAAAAGAGGTTTACTCCAAGAATTGTTAGTTCATCAAATTATATCCCATGTAAACTGCAGCGTTTTCAGTATGCAAGATTCGAGACATCAGATTTAGCAGCAAATCATGCAGAGAAGTGAATTACATGTGTAAAAAATGCAGATATATAAACTTCCCAGACAGTAAACATAACTTGTGGTGTCATGTAATAAGGCTAGTTCCTTCTGCATAAAATGTCTACTGCAAAGATTAGTATGGCTAACACAATATGCTATAGCTGCAGGAAAATTCTGTGAAAACTTATCTAAATTTAACTGAACCATCTTAACTAAGTTCATGTATAATTTTCACTTTAAAAGGCAGCTCCTTCATAGGTTCATAGGGAGGTACTAGGCTATTGGCCCTAGGGCCTAAATAAGCCTAGCCAAAAAGGTACCCTGGCTTTCGCCACCCAAGAAAATTATTTTCATGTGCCACTGTCAAGCAGAGCCACAGAAGTGATCCCCGGGGTGAATTTCCTATTTCCCATCCAATCATCAAGATTTTTCTTGAAGAGTGCTAATGAGGAGCTTTGTTTGATATAGATAAGTAGTTTGTTCCAGAGTATGGGAAGTCTCTGGGACAGGAATCTATCCCTCCAGCATGTTCTGTTTATTGTGATGACAAGGTTTAGGTCCCTAGAGCATGTAGCTCGGAGGGACTGGGATTTCTTTAAGTGGACCATGTCCAACAGCTCTGGGTTTGACATAGCTTTGTATGTTAGGCAGAGATCGCCTCTGAGTAGGCGATATGCAATGGAGTAAAGCTGGAGATTTTTGAGACGGTTTGCACAGGGCATCTATTTGAGGATGGTAATCCTCTTTGTGAGGTATTTCTGTGGTCTTTCCAGTTATTGCAGATGTCTTGTGAGGTATATACCAAAAGGGGCATTGTACTCTATAATGGGTCTAGCGAGTGATGAGTAGAGGGGAACAATTACCTCTTTTTTTCCTGGATGAGAAACCTTTTGTGATGAGGTGTGCCATGTAGAAGGATTTCCTGACTACTGTGATGATGTCATTATCAAAGGAGAAACTACTGTCCACCTGTGTCCCAATGTCTCTTATCACACTTTCAGTGTTAAGTTTACTACCACCTATGTTGTAGTTCATGGATACAGAGTTCTTACCAAAGGGGATGACAATGCACTTTTTGGCATTGAGCCTGAGGCCATGGCTTTGACACCAGGCATCTGTCTCAGTGAGGCCCTTTTGTAGGATGTCCACATCGTTAGGAGTTTCGATTATTGCTCCTAGTTTGCAGTCATCTGCAAACTTCATTAGCCAAAGACCTTCTGTGTTAGCCTGTACTTCAGAGAAGTAGACACGAATAAGGAGAGGACCTAGGACTGAACTCTGTGGTACTCCACTTGTCACTGGTCTGAAGTCAGATTTGGAGTCTGCTACTTTCACAGTGTGGGTTCTGACAGTGATCCAGTTGGCAACCCATCTTGTGACCTAGGGATTTATACCTAGTTTAGTGAGTTTATCTATAATTCCAGAGTGGGGGATGGTGTCAAAAGCCTTGGCAAGATCTGGATAGGCTATGTGAACCACCTTACCCTCGTCTACAGCTTTGATGACTGCTTCAAAGAAGTCTGTTAGGTTTAGGAGACATGATCTGCTTTTTAAAAACCCAAACTGGGTGGGGTCCAGAGTTTGGAGATTACCAATGTCTTTGTTTATAAGTTCCATGATGATTCGTTCCATGGCCTTGCAGACCAGGCTCATCAGGCTAATGAGGCAGTAGTTCATGGGGTCTGTGGTGGCTCCCCCTTTGTGGAGTGGGATAACCATCGCTGTGCGCCATTGAGTGGGCACAATGCCTGAGGTGAGGCTATAATTGAACATGGTACTTAGGTGGGGTGCCAGTTCGCTCTGTAGTTCATGTAGAACGCAGTCTGGGATGTTGTCAGGTCCCATGGATGCTGTGTTCTTGGCTTTGGAGAGTGTGGTTTGTACCTGTGAAGCCATGATTACAGGAACTTTGCATTCTTCTGGTATAGAGATGGGCCCTTTAGGGGGTGAGAGGGGAGTAAAGTTAGCACTGAACCTATCTTCCAGGATGTTGGCAATATCAGTCGGTTCTGTATATTTAGTGCCATTGTGCTGTAACTCAGAGCAGATCTGAGTGTTGCCATTGAGATTACTGACATAGCTATAGAATGCTTTGTGGTTATCTTTAGAATTCGTGGCAATTTTGTTTTCGTAACTAGCTTTGGAGGATTTTATGAGGGATCTCAGCTTCTTACTGAGGCTGACCAGGGAGCTCCAATCATGGGATTTTACTCCTTTTTGCAACAGTTTCTTTCTTCTGTTGTAGAGTTTGTTTATGGCAGAGGACCACCAGATTGGCTTCATTTTTTTGGAGGATAGCATCTTAGTTCTGTTAGGGATAGCATGATCCATGCACTCGTGTAAGTGCTTATAAAGTGCAATTGTGTTGGATTCAGCAGTCGTACCTCTATTGTCCATCTGTATGGGTGTCATGAAGTTTGCCACTTCTGTCTTAAGAAGCGTGAAGTTGGCTTTGGAGAAATTTTTTACGGTAGTTTCCCTAATGAGGGAGGGGTTGGGGATGGGATGTGGATGTCTAGGGTGATTAGCTTGTGGTCGGATATGACCAATGAGGAATTGACCTTTGGTGTAGAACACCAGTCACCCATGTTGGTAATGACCAGGTCTAGGATATTGCTGCCCCTGGAGGGGGTGTGGATAAGTTGATCCAAGGCATTGGAATTTATTAATTCCAGAAAACGTTGAGCAAAAGAGTTGGTACATGAGTAGTTTTTCCAGTTAATGGTGGGGTAGTTGAAATTGCCCATTATTAGGGTGTTGGGTTGTACCCTAATATTTTCCAGTGTATCTAGAAATGAGGAGAGGAATCCTGGGGCATGGTGGGGGATCTGTAGCAAGCTACAATTTGGAATGCGGTCTTGCCCAGAGTTAGTTGCACTTGGATAATCTTAGAGGCATTATGCTGAGCAACTAGCTTGGAGGTGTGGGTATCCTTAATAAATATGGACACGCCTCCGCCTTTAGTATTTCAGTACAGGTTAGGTGGCCAGAAGGTGAGGTATGAATTATAGCCTGGTAATGCAGGGGTGCTCTCTGAAGCCTTGTACCAGGTCTCTGACACTGAACAGATGTCGATGTTCTCCATTTTAAGGAGTGCCTTGAGTGAGTGCATTTTGAGGTTTAGACTTCTAGCATTAAGTAGCATTACCCTCAGAGTTTGCTTGATTGTACCTGTTATGGTGGTGAATTTGTCATTTGAACCTTGCCTAAAAAAGGCACTATAGGGGTGGCAAGAGCCTTAGCCAATATGCTGAATCCCAAGGGTGACAGGTGCAGGCCATCTCTGGCAAAGCATCGTGGTCTGTCGATCATGTCATCCCAGACAGACAGATACTGGATCCCCTTAGAATGACACCAGAAGCTTAGCCAATTGTTGAAGTCAATCATTTTGTCCTTGTACTGTGGTGTCATTCTGGGTGATGGCAGGATGCTGCTCAGGGCTAGGGTCATACCTGCCTGGGCTACAAGATCGGAGAGCTCCTCTACGTCTGTTTTCATGTAGTCCAGGGAGGTACATCTGAGGTCATTCACACCAACATGGACAATGACAGAGTCATATTTGTACTTTTTGTGGAGTGACCTGAGTGCGCGCATTATGTGGCAGATCCTGGCACCTGTCAGGCAGCTGACAGTAACTTTCCTTGTTTAGCCTGGTGAGTGGAACATCAGTGTGCCTGACTATAGAGTCACCTATGACTAGAGTGTTGGGTTGTTGTTATGCCTTATGGGCTGTGGTTGAGTGGCACACTGAGTTTGTGGGCTTGTGTCATTTGGGTTGTGTTGGGGGGGTGGAGGTTGCTTGCATTTCTGCTTTGGAGGTCTCTGTTGCTTGGGTAGATTTTTATTTAGAGCCTCCGTGAATGTAGGTGTGTGTTTTGTGTTTCTATGTGTGAGTTTTGGTAGTGTAGGTTTTGAGGGACTATGTGATGAGTGTGGTATGGTGCAGGTGTTTACCTTCTCCTCTTGGCTGTCTAGTCCAGTCTTGAGTGAAGAGAGCTTTGCTTCCAGTTTGGCTATATAAGTGCATCTCTCACAGGTTGTAGTGTTGGGTGGTAGGAGTAGAGGGTTGTCTGTGTACATGAAGCAATTGCTGCATTGCCCCAAGATGCCCAGGTAGACAGGAAACAACACCGGGAGCTGACCCTTGGACATGCCTGGATAGGTGCTTATTTATTAACTACAAAAACTGTTTTCCTCTAGATAAGTGCGGAAAGTTGAATGTTGTAGTAATTAGTAGCTTATTTAGTGCTTCCAATGAGTTCTGAATGAGTGCTGAGTTCAAAGAAACAGATTTGAGTGCTAAAACTAAAAAACTGACTAGTTCTAAGGGAAAATATGAAGAGCAGATTTTATGGCGCCGGGAATAGTTTAACCCTAACTAAGCAGCAATGCATAAAGTGTATTTTGTTTTTAATAACAGTAACAAATGAGTAAACTGATTTAAACAAATTAACCAATTAACCAATAAGAGCTAAAAACTGAGCCCAATTCCAGCACTCTTCGATCAGACAAGTTCTAACTGCACACTCCTGCCACTAGGTTGCAGGGGAACCTTCTCCAAAAAAAAGATGGCCTGGATTAGTGCTCAAGTTATAAAAATAAAGCTAGATTCAGCATGTCTTAATCTAGTCTATGCTACAGCAACCAAGCCATACCAATTTCAGAAAGAAACAGTTCAAATAAGCAGGCACAATAAGCCTCTAACCAGAAAATCCCAGCTCAGAAGGGCAGAATGTACTCTCTCCTCCCACAAGAGTGCAGACCACACCTTCTTAATGTAAAATAACTGGCCCAAGGCCAAAGTGCTTAAACTAGAACTGATACACTTTTAGAATAACAGACACTAAGCCTTCAGTCAGCAACTCCCAACTTAGAAGGATGTAAGCTACCTGTCCTGCCACAACAGTGCAGACCACAAACCTTCTTAATGTAAAACAACTGGTCTGAGGCCCAAGTGTGTAAACCAAATGCTTAGTATAACAGTTACAATTTAATCAGGCTACTAACAAGCAGTAATAAACACAGCAGAATAAATGCAATTAAGTATTTTTAAGAACAGGCAGCAAAATCAAAATAAAGTAATAAAGTAGGAAGAAACACAGATACAGTAAACACAGATGAATAAAGTGCAATTTTATTTCTATATAACAATAGAAAATGAGCAAACTGATTTAAACAAATTACCCAGTTAACCAGTAAAAAGTTCGAAACTGAGCCCTGTTCCAGCAGTCTTTAATCAGACAAATTCTAACTGCACACTCCTGCCACTAGGGTGCAGGGGAACCTTCTCCAAAAGAAGATGGCCTGGATCAGTGCGCAAGTTATACAAACAAAGCTAGATTCAGCAGGCCTGAATCTAGTCTATGCTACAGCAAACAAGGCGCACCAATTTCAGAAGAAACAATTCAAGTAAGCAGGCACAATAAGCCTTTAACCAGAAATTCCCAGCTCAGAAGGGCAGAATGTAGCCTTTCATCCTACAAGAGTGCTGACCACAAACCTTCTTAATGTAAAATAACTGGCCTGAAGCCCAAGTGCTTAAATCAGAACTAATACACTTTTAGAATAACAGACACTGAGCCTTTAATCAGCAATTCCCAACTTAGAAGGATGTAAGCTACCTGTCCTGCCACAACAGTGCAGACCACAAACCTTCTTAATGTAAAACAACTAGTCTGAAGCCCAAGTGCTTAAACCAAAAGGCTTAGAATAACAGTTACAGTTTAATCAGGCTAGTACCAAGCAGTAATAAATGCAGCAGAATAAGTACAATTGAGTACTTTCAAGAAGAGGCAAAAGCAAAAAAATGTAATAAAGTAGGAAGAAACACAAATACAGTAAGAGCTGATGAATAAAGTGCAAATTTTTGTTTCCTGTATTAGGTAGAATGAGCTAATGACAATAGACTAGGAGGAGTGTCACAGATCAAATATACAGCAGGGGAGGGCAATTGCAAAACCACCAAGTATAAGAAGAAGATACTAATATGGAGGGAGGGTGAAAAACACACAAATGTTGTTAGACCACTATTTAACACAGGAGGAATAAGGGTGGGAGAAAAAAACAGCATTTTAGCGTAGATTAGAAGCCAGGAAATATATATATATATATATATATATATATATATATATATATATAAATCAATCAAGTAAAAAAATTAGGCTAATGCAGAACTTTGAAAAGAAATGCCAAAAAAATATACTTATCACTTTATATTTCAAATTGTTTCAGTAGCACTTTCAGTCAGAACCCACAGAGTTTGAAGCAATGAATGCAGAGGTTAACAGCAGGGAATATTAATTATACTAGCAAGCCTTGAGACAATCAGATAAAATACAAAAGTTGTTAGACCACTATTTAACACAAAAGGAATAAGGGTGGGAGAAGAAACAGCAATTTCAGCATAGATCAAAAGCCAGCAAATAAATATTATATATATATATATATATATATATATATATATATATCAAAATCAATCAAGTAAGAAAAGTAGGCTACTGCAGAACTTTGAAAAGAAATGCCAAAAAATATATACTTATCACTTTATATTTCAAATTGTTTCAGTAGCACTTTCAGTTAGAACACACGGAGTTTCAAGCAATGAATGCAGAGATTAGCAACAGGCAATATTAATTATACTAGCAAGCCTTGAGACAATCAGATAAAAGACAAAAGTTGTTAGACCACTGTTTAACACAGCAGGAATATAGTGGGAAAAAAACAGCAATTTCAGCATGGATCAGAAGCCAGCAAATATATATATCTAAATTAATCAAGTAAAAAAAAATAGGCTAATGCAGAACTTTGAAAAGAAATGCCAAAAAAATACTTATCACTTTATATTTCGAATTGTTTCAGTAGCACTTTCAGTCAGAACACACGGAGTTTCAAGCAATGAATGCAGAGGTTAACAGCAGGGAGTATTAATTATACTAGCAAGCCTTGAGACAATCAAATAAAACCCAAAAGTTGTTAGACCACCATTTAACACAGCAGGAATAAGGGTGGGAGTAAAAAAACAGCAATTTTAGCATAGATCAGAAGCCAAAAAAAAAAAAAAAATATATATATATATATATATATATATATATATATATATATACATAAATCAATCAAGTAAAAAAAATAGGCTAATGCAGAACTTTGAAAAGAAATGCCAAAAAATATACTTATCACGTTATATTTCGAATTGTTTCAGTAGCACTTTCAGTCAGAACACATGGAGTTTCAAGCAATGAATGCTCATATAGAAGAAGCAATTCATCATTCAGCCTTGACCTCTTTTACTTCTTTAAACCCCTTAACAAGCAGTACAGCTATTTACTGTAGGTTAATAAATAAGAAACAGCTCTTAACTGTCTGTAATTCAGAAAATTGCCCAAATTAAGTGTGAAAGAAACAAACTCGCACTCCAATAGTTAATAAGAGCACTCTTACATAATACTTAGGTTCTCTATCCTTTTTATCTTTATATGCTTCTATATGAACAATGCACAAGCTTGCTGACAGTAAGAGTGAGAGGGAGCATTCCTGAATGAACACAACATAACAAGCTCTAATAATGATAATGAAAGCAAAAGGGAAAGAAACAAATTGTAAAATAATGTAAGACTGAAGGCAGATGAATGTCTGCAGGACTTAAATCCATATCCTCAAAAGGACCTCCATCTGATTGCATATGACTGCTTACTAAGGATATAAAAGAAAAGTGTTATGATGCGCATCTCTCACTATCCAATTATATTGAAAGGCAGAGTCAATAACATCAGGATATTACAGCAGCTTCAGTAAAACAGCAACTTTAATGCAGTAAAATGTCAACGGTTTATTCATCACAGAGACTGTCCCGACTACTACTATTATCGCATACAGTATTTTTTAAAATAGCAGTGCTATGCATTCATGTTAAACTGAAAGTGCTATCATACACATTTGCAATATGTACAGGCACATCAGAGCTAGAGTTACTATAAACTCCCTTTAAAGTCAGTAAAAGTAGACAACTCGATACTGCTTCAGACAAATAACTAGCATTCAGAAAAATCATTCCTTAAAGTATGCAACCTAACCACGACTGTCAAAAGACAACAAAAGAGGGGGATTCATTTCCATAGCTGCTCTGTTATGAAATTCTTTTGTTGCCATTTTGGATTTTTATTATGGTCCAGAACTTATGGTACATCTGGACCCAAGGACAGCAATTAGCATATCTACAGTAGTATGTTGTACCAGTATTGAGAAAGACCTATGCCTTCCTCAATTCAAGAATAGGTAATCTTGTTTTAAACCAACTTTACTGCTTTTTGCTTAATTGATCCAACACTTTCTGTGACCAGTTACTCACAAAAAAGATATGTAATATAGTGAGGATGGAAAGATGATTTACAGCTTTAACCTTATTCCTAGATGTCAATGCATTTTCTTCAGAATTAGCTTCATTCTTCTGAAATATTTTTGATTTTAAGTATTTTCATGTTACATTGCTGATCATTTTTCTGTTTTCATCTTTGCGCATAATTCTTCTTGTTTCCATTCCCTTACTCCTCAGCAGGTCAGTATTTTATTATTACATCAATTTTTTGTCATAAATGCCACTTTAGCAAATTTATTGGCAAGTGTCAGATATCATCACATAAGCTTTTTAATGACTTTTAACTGAAAGATGAAAGACACACTTTTGAGACATCCATATCATAGTGGTTGTGATGTCACTTGACAGTTATTTTTTCTTTGATTCAGGTTATATCCATAGCCTAATCGATTTCGTAAATAACTTAATGATTTTAGGGGAACACAAAACTGCACTGCTGAATATCCCCATTGAACTTATTGATTCATGCATTTGAAGTAGTAATATACTTTTTAATCAGTTTTAAAGGGTTTTCCACTTTGTCACTTTAATTACAGTGGAATTTGTCAATGTGTGCTGCAACTTATACACCTGTGAAGATTTTATAAACTAGAAATAAAGAATGCTCTCAAATGCTTTCTTTTTGTATGATATCCCTTCCACAACAAAGTTGTCGTCCTTTTTAAACTAAATGATGGTCCTTTTTGCCATTTGATTTTCTTTAGCTGTCATATTGTTCTATTTGCCATAATTGAATTTTTATTTAAATGATCATAGTGTCTGGATGCATCATTTCCTATATACCATCAAAGAGATGTTACTGGCCGACAGATTATAGGGTGACTTACAACCTGAGTTTTAAGGATACTTCCTATTGTTAACTAATGTCAGTCCAGAGTCTGTGTGTGTGTGTGTGTGTGTGTGTGTGTGTGTGTGTGTGTGTGTGTGTGTGTGTTTGTGTGTGTGTATATGGACCTGAGTTTTTCTTTTTAAAGTTGGAAACCTGTAGCGGCTTTATTGCTTTGGCAATTATTTCATCCCATTCAATTCCATATCATTTCCTACTTTATCCTCTGGGATCCTTGCTATGTTCAATGATATTACCATAGAATGTATTATTCTAGTCTGTTTTTGGTAGTATTGTTACTGCTCCTGCTTTCCTTCTCGATTGCAATTAAAACGTCTTTATGTAATCGCTAACTTGTTTCATATATTTTGTATTTTTCTGCATATTTCCTGAGTTTTTACCCAGTGAAGATATATATTTTTTCTATTTTGTGGAAGGGTATTTTTTGCATCTTTACATATCTTCTTCTAGTCATAAGCCCATTTGTTCCTTGTCTAGTTTGTGTATGTGGGGGGGGGGGGTAGTCCACTGGGAGAGATAACTGACTGAAGAGACCTCTCATCTGGTCAAGCATGAAGGTGCTCATGATCAGCACTGCTTTACCTATCCTCTCTATCCAGAGCATACAATATAGACTCACCTGGCAGCATCTGGATCTGATTTCGCCCCAAGGACTGCAACTATCAGAGTGTTGCATGATGTACTTAATCACTCCCCAGGCCATAGAGCAACTCAATTACCCCACTCAACAAGGCCACACCATTAATGATGCAAAGCTGAAAGGCACTAAGAGGCATTTTGCTGTTATGCCATATTACCTGGATTGATTGCTGCCATTTGTACCCACATCACAATGGGGCTTACAATACCTCCCACTGCATATGCATGCTTCTATACAGGGCAAGTGTAGAAAAAGCTACTGTCACTGCTTTGGGAAAACCAAGTACATGATTGCCAACCTGGTACTGCATGCTGTGTTCTAGTTCATGTTAGATTTTTGACATTGTAGTCTTTGGACCATTTCATGCCCCTTCAGTATGGGCAAGCTGGCATCACCTGTTCACTTCCAAATTTTCTTGCAACCTCCCCTAATGTCTAGACCACTAGTCAAACTGAGAGCATCTAGGTCATAGTCAGGACTTTGGTCCTCTCTGTCATGAATCTGACCAGGTTGTGTAAGATTTTACATTTGTTGCATTTACCACTGAATTTTCAATATATATTTTATTGCAATTTAAAATGTAAAATTTCTTATGTCCATATAGTCTTTTAGGGTGCACTATAATTAATTTCATAATTCACACCATCCTATCTCTCTCTCTTTTTCTCTAGAATTAGACCTTTTCATAAATTACATTGTTTCTGTATATGATGTGGGGATAGTGAATCATTGAAGTGTAGTGGATTAGCAAGGAGGAAGTAAGGATAGCTATGAAGAGGATGAAGAATGGAAAGGCTGTTGGTCCAGATGACATACCTGTGGAAGCATGGAGGTGTTTAGGTGAAATGGCAGTGGAGTTTTTAACCAGATTGTTTAATGAAATCTTGGAAAGTGAGAGGATGCCTGAGGAATTGAGAAAAAGTGTTTTGGTACCGATTTTTAAGAATAAGGGTGATGTGCTGAGCTGTAGTAACTAAAGAGGGATTAAATTGATCAGTCACAGCATGAAGTTATGGGAAAGAGTAGTGGAAGCTAGGTTAAGAAGGGACGTGATGATTAGTGATCAACAGTATGGTTTCATGCCGGGAAAGAGCACTACAGATGCAATGTTTGCTCTGAGACTGTTGATGGAGAAGTACAGAGAAGGTCAGAAGGAGTTGCATTGTGTTTTTATAGACTTAGAGAAAGCATATGACAGGGTGCCTAGGGAGGAGTTGTGGTATTGTATGAGGAAGTCAGGAGTGTCAGAGAAGTATGTAAGAGTGGTACAGGATATGTATGAGGGTAGTGTGACAGTGTTGAGGTCTGTGGTGGGAGTGACAGATGCGTTTAAGGTGGAGGTGGGGTTACATCAAGGATCAGCTCTGAGCCCTTTCTTATTTGCAATGGTGATGGACAGGTTGACAGACGAGATCAGACAGGAGTCTCTGTGCACTATGATGTTTGCAGATGACATTGTGATCTCTAGTGAGAGTAGGGAACAGGTGAAGGAGACCCTGGAGAGATGGAGATATGCTCTAGAGAGAAGAGGAATGAAGGTCAGCAGGACTAAGATAGAATATATGTGTATGAATGAGAGGGAGGACAGAGGAATGGTGAGGATGCATGGAGTAGAGGTGGTGAAGGTGGATGAGTTTAAATACTTGGGATCAATAGTTCAAAGTAATGGTGAGTGTGGAAGAGAGGTGAAGAAGAGAGTACAGGCAGGATGGAATGGGTGGAGAAGAGTGTCAGGAGTGATTTGTGACAGACGAGTATCAGTAAGAGTGAAAGGGAAGGTCTGCAAGAGGGTAGTGAGACCAACTATGTTATATGTGTTGGAGACAGAGACTGACAAAAAGGCAGGAGTTTGAGCTGGATGTGGCAGAGTTAAAGATGTTAAGATTTGCAGTGGGTGTGACGAGGGTGGACAGGATTAGGAATAAGTATATTAGAGGGTCAGCCCAGGTTGGAAGGTTTGGAGACAAAGCCAGAGAGGCAAAATTACATTGATTTGGACATGTGCTGAGGAGGGATGCTGAGTATATTGGGAAAAAGATGCTAAGGATGAAGCTAGCAGGTAACAGGAAAAAAGGAAGGCCTAAGATAAGGTTTATGGATGTGGTGAGAGAGGACATGCAGATGGTTGGTGTGACAGAGAAAGATGCAGAGGACAGGAAGAAATGGAAACAGATGATCCGCTGTGGCGACCCCTAATGGGAACAGCCAAAAGAAGATGATGATAATGATGATGACATTGTTTCTGTATATAATACAGTGACATATTTTTATTATATAAATCTTAATTTGTTTTAATGTTGTGTTTTTCCTTTGACACATATATCTTTCAAAGAATATCTATTCATTTATTCAGTTTTTCTATACCTCTATTAATGGATCTTCTTTTCTTTTCTCAATCATTTTGCAGCTGTCTCTAAGCAGTGTTTCTATGGTGAAGTTTTACTTTTTCTTTCATTTTTTTTATTTCTCTGTATTTTCCTGGTAGCACCTAATCTGTTATTATTTTAACAGTATAGTAATGTATTCTGTTGATCTCTGCTATTAACATTATTTATGTCTTCATTTGAAAGCAGGGTAAAAGACCCAAGGGTCTAAAGGCTATTTTCAGCCATGACCTGAGTCAATAAAGCAACAAAATAATATTTGGTGGGCAAAGGAACAAGAACTAAGGTAAATACAGAAAAAAGTAGAATATGCAGACTATTTAAAGAAAATTTATGAATAAAGGTACATAATGTTTGTTATTCACATAACAAATCAAAACATCCATTACGTGAGGGGAAAAGTTAATTTAATATTGAAATATCACTAATCCATCAGAATCTTTAAAATGTTTACAGACTGCTGTATTTGTGCAGTTATTTTGTTAAAAAGGTTCTGAATCATTTGTAGCTTTGCTTAACTGCTATTTCAATTGCAACAGGGTCTTAAACTAACTGAACACAGTAATTTCAAACAAGTATTCAAACGATTGGTTCTTTACTGCTTTGCCACATATGCTCTGACTGCTTCTAATTTTTTATATTGCATTTATCCAAAACCAATGTGTGTTACTAGATATTTTATACATGTGTTACTAGATATTTTATGCAAATGATTGGTTATTTCTTGCTTTGCTACATATGCCACTGACTGCTTCTAAAACGTTTATACTGAATTTATCCAAAACTAATGTGTTTACTAGATATTTTATGCTGTATTTAACCAAAGGTATTGTGTGTTACCAGACACTTAACCCAATATAATATGTGTTACTAGATTTAAAAAAAAACACTGATTAAGCTAAGAAATACACCATCAGTGTACCCGGGAATATAGTTGCTGCTGGCATATTTTGTCTTGGAAACAGACAACCATTTTATGCTCTTGTAAACTGTAAACTGAACACATGTGTTGTTGTTAACATGTTGTATCATGCAGCCATCTGTTTTTCTTAGCTGAATTATTAACAACATTGCAACTGTTATTCTCCCTATCCTATTTTAGTCTCATTCACTCTACTCCTTCTACCTCCTACTTGCCTCTAGACTATCAGTACACAGCCAAGTGACTCCCTTCTACTCTCCTCATCTACTCCTCCTAATATCATTCCTACTGAGAAATACTTCCATTTTCTGTCCCTTCCTCCCGCCTTCCAGCTGTATCTTCTGCCTCTAATCACTGTTTTTTCCTCCTATCTGTTTAATATCACTCCCTACTACTCTCTACTGTCTTGCTCTAACCTGGGTCTTTTCTCTATCTTTTTTACAGGTCCCTGACACCTAAAGCAAACAGGCTTGTATAACCCCAGCCAAATCCTGAAGATCAGCCAAATTCAGAGTACTGCTCTATTGGAGGAATCCCTCTACAGTAACAGTATTTGAACATATGTTCAGTGATAATAATATATACTCCTGATTGTATTGTCCTATTCTTCTGCCCCATTGACTACTGCTCCTGGTCAGCTACATAACATTGCTGTGCACCCCCCACCCCACCACGTGGACTTTCGTTGGCCTTTAACCTAGTCATCTACCTTCCTACCCCCACACTGATCTTTCTCTATCCTAGCTCTCTTCTTTTACCCTCCTATCTTCCACTGTATCACCCCCTTGTACCTCTACTTCCTTCTCATGCCTGTCCTCTCACTGACCTCCTCACTCACATAGTCTCTAACTTATCTACCTCAGACCTAGTGCCCCCCTTTCCCTGCCAGAGTTCCTCCATCCACCTCCACAGTCTAGCTCCCAGATAACCTGTGCTCATTCCCTCCACATAGATTTAGGCATAATATATCCTTCTAAGGAAAGTAAATAGCATAGATTTAGGTAAAAGGTAGCTTTCTCAAGAAAGTAAATTGCTAACCATCAGACTCTAAAGCATAGCACTTTACTGTACTCCCTGAATTACAACTGATTATTTTCCATAACTGCTGTTCCTCTAGGACAGTGCTGCCCCACTCCGTTCACTACGCTCACTCTGCTCCCCTACTCTACCCCATTCCTACCCACCCCATTACAATTAAACTTATAGCTGCTAACCACTCCCACCTCAGGTCACACACTCAATCAACCAATCAAATCATACCATCAATCCCCCACTCAATCAACCAATCAAATCACACCATCAATCCCCCACTCAATCATACTACACCACACCCTTGTCACTAACTCCTTTAATTGCTTCTCTGCCATCTAGTTCTATAGCCCCTACTCTCACTCACCCCTCCTCCTACTACAAAATGTGACATAAATGGGGAAGCAATAAAATAAATAAAATGCCTTTCCTACACCTAAAGGTAGAATTTTACACATTAACTATTTTTGTTCTTCTCCTGTTTTCTATCCTGACATCCTACCACAAACAACTTCATCTCACCAATCTAACTCAGTGGCAAACAGACACCATAGCCAATACACTAAAACTAAAACAGTTCCCAATATCTCCATGCGACCTTGCCCCAACCCATCAATATTTCGACATAAATAATAAACCAACAAACAAAATTAACCTCTACTTATCCCAGAAACAAAATAAAATACCTCAAAAACTACTTAGACTCTACCTATATCTAACTCAAAAACTCACTTGCTATGGAGACATACAGCCTAACTCAGGACCCAGTTCTTCACTCTATACAAACCTAAACCAACCAAACCCTCTTTATAGAAGGACAACCTCTTTTCTTCTTCTCTTAAACATTAATGTAAGAAGTATACTTAACAAAGTTCAGGACCTCCATGCCCTATTGGCTTTATATAAACCAGATTTTGCCATACTAACTGAAACTTGGCTTAGACCAGAACATCATGATAATGAGATTAGACCCCCCTGGCTATAATATTATATGGAAAGATAGGACAGGGGAAAAAAGGAGGAGGCATAGCCATACTGTTTCAAAATCATCTCACATTGGAACAGGTTAGCTACAACTCCCAGGAAGTCAATGATATTGAACTCATTCTTGCTAAATTAAAACTGAACTCTAGCAGACATAGCAGGTGCCTACATCCCACCAGGAAACAACATTGCCACTATGGAGAACCTGTTACACTGGATGTCTATCTCCCATCCACAAGAGACCATACTCTTAGGAGATTTTAATATTGACTGGTCCAGCTGTACCAAATTTAATCCTGCTACCCATATTAATCGTCATGGGTTTACCCAAATCCTAGACACCCCCACAAGAGTCGATAAGAAATCCAAACCTCAATCCATCTTAGACTGGATACTTCTGTCTGACACCACCTTAGCACACCTATCAGGCTGCCTACCAGACAATTTGAGTGATCACCAACCAACCTACCTTATTAAGAATAAATCCCACCATAGTAACCAACCCATCCTTAGAATTGTTCACAACAAAAAGAACTTCAAAGCCAAGGACCTAAACAACAAACTAAAATACTGTAACTGGAATCCCCTAAAACACCTACCCCTAGATGAAGCAGTAGATTACTTTAACTCAACCCTTTTCAAAATCCTAAACCATCATGCAACAGCCCAAACCATCAGAGTTAAGTCAAATTATACCCCTTGGTTAACAAAAGAAACTAAAACCATAATGAAGGACAGAGGCAGAGCCTGGGCTCAATATCATAAACTTAAAACCACTACCTCAAAACAAAACTACTTAGCACTCCGGAACAAGTCCAAACAACTTATAAAACTCGATAAAACCAATTACTACAAAACCTTACAAGAAAAACATGTTCACAACCCTCAGAAATTCTGGGCCTCAATAAATAAATTACTACATCCAGGTAAAACCGGCACTCCCACACCCATAGTACCAACCGACAAAGAGGACACCCCCACACAATTCAACAAATTTTTTACCAAAACAGTCCTAGCTCTACCTAACACCCTAAATAGCACTACCAGCCTGACACCTTCTCCGACCCCTACTAACCCTACTACACAACAGACTCCCTCTAGCTTTTCCTTGTCTCCAGCACCTGCACAACTTATTACTAAACTCCTCAAAAAACTAAAAACCTACCACGCTATCTGCTGACAAACTTCCTGCTGATTTCCTTCAACTATCAGCTGAAACCATATCCTACCCCGTGTCTATCCTCATAAATAGATCCATATCTGAAAGCAAAGTACCTAACCTGTGGAAAATATCTCATATTATTCCACTCCACAAAGGCGGCAACTCCCTTGAGCTCACCAACTACTGCCCAATTTCAATTTTATCACCTTTATCAAAAAATACTGGAAAGATTAGTACATTCACAACTAATGCAATACCTCCTAAAAAATAATCTTATATCAACGGCTCAACATGGCTTTGGATGGGGGGTGGGTGGGAGGATGACATAATGGTTAAGGTGTTTACCTTAAAGACACAAGGTGCAGGGTTTGATTCTCACATGGGGTAACTGGCTAGGCTTCAAATGGCCCAAAAGGGCAGTTAGCCTAGTACTAACCTATGAACCTATGAATCTATGACCCTCCCATAGTACTGCAACAGCTCTACTCTCATATACCAACATAGTCAACACCCATAGAAACAACAGACTTTTTGTTTCCTCCATATTCTTAGACTTATCTAAAGCCTTTGATATGGTCAACCACAGCATGCTTCTCAAAACTCTGTCTACCCTTAACATTAACTCCCTCACTATATCATGGTTCAACAGCTATTTATCAGGCCGCCAACAAGCAGTTCTTTGGCAGGACCAACTATCCTCCCTTCTACCTGCATCCATAGGAGTCCCTTAATGTTCCATACTTGGTCCTTTACCATTCTCCATATTTACAAATCAGATAGCTGCATCCTCTCCCTCTGCCTCTATAGTGCAATATGCAGATGACACTACTATCATATGCGCCGCCCCAACCTTAAGCAAACTTCAAACAATAACACAGCATAACTTTAGTCTGGCTGAAGCATGGTTTTCTAGCATTAAACTTATACTCCATCCCAAAAAAACAAAACTAATTCTCTTCAGTCCTGGTAGATCCCCTGCACTAAATAATGATTTCACCATAAACTCCAAGGATAATACCTCAATCACCCCAACAACACACACTAAACTCATAGGAGTAGTAATTGATAACAATCTCAAATTTGACGTACACATAGCCTAAACAATCAAAAATGTAAACAAAAAGCTTGGTCTCCTGTATAGGAACAAGCAATTCATGACCAATTATACCAAAGTCACTGTTGCAAGAATGCACCTATTATCCACCCTACTGTATGCCTCCCCAGTCCTGACTAATCTTTGCCACAGTGAACAAAACAAACTACTTCTTACTACTCAACTCTCCACAGCCCACAAACTGTACTACCTCCCTGACAAAACTCCTGCACTATAGGATCTAATACAGCCCTACACCACCACCACCCGAGCCTTAAGATCAACAGACCGAAATCTCATAAATGTCATCAAACATAAGAATGAAGCGGGTAAAACTCTCTTTGGTTGTACAATAGCAAAAATCTGGAACTCACTCCCAAATCACATAACCTCTACAAGCTCTGCTTCACTATTTAAGAAACTACTCAAAAATCCACTATTTTAACAATTGGGTGGGCACATGTGACACCCTAGGCTAATCCACTACATTGCAGTGTTGCAAGGATTCTGCCAAAGATCACCTATAAGTTTCTAATCTCTGAATACTTATTCTTACCTAACAATGGTTTATTCTGATGGTATTGATTTATATGTCTATGAAGAAATGTAAAATTTTATTCTGATGCTATTGATTTATATGTCTATGAATAAATGTTAAATATGTTCTTATATGTTTAATTGTATGCCTTAAGAGTTGTTGTTGTGTCTTTCGGCTTTTCCTGGTTAGGAGTCGCCACAGCGGAACTCCGGTCTGCTAATGATTGGCAGTAGATTTTTACGTGCCGACTTGCCGGGCCTGACGCACAACCTTCAACGAAGGTACGCCCATTCACGCATGTCGCCACATAGAAGACGCTCTAACTGTGAATCGAACGGGACAACGTCGTACTGTGAGGCAACAACGCTACCGCAGCACCACCACCACAGTAGGTATGCCTTATACCCAGTAGAATTTATTTATTTATTTATTTATTTTATTTTACATTTGATGAAAGGGAAAGTCCAACTGGACACAGGTCCATTTTCAGCAGAGGCCCGGGGAGAAAAGCTCCACTTAAAACAATGCAACAAATACATTTTATAAATACATAACTGTATGCCTTAAGGGTACAGTTATGTATTTATAAAATGTATTTGTTGCATTGTTTTAAGTGGAGCTTTTCTCCCCGGGCCTCCGCTGAAAATGGACCTGTGTCCAGGCGGACTTTCCCTTTCATCAAATGTAAAATAAAATAAATAAATAAAAAATAAATTCTACTGGGTATGAGGGTTAATGGTAGGAAGAAGAGAGTTTGATATTGTGGGTGTAATTTTTTAAAAAGGTTCTCTGAGTTGTAATTGTAGAAAGGGGAAGCCTTATTAGTGTAGCTGAGTCTGAATATTTGGTCCAAAGAGCATAGGGGACAGTGGTAATTAGGGTTCATTAGCTATGTTAATAATTGTAATGTAGACATCTCAGCATGAGGCATGGTAGTAAAAAGAGTACCTAATTCTATAACTGATTGATAGTGGGCATCTAGAAGTGGCAGACAAGAGTGTCATGTTGTGTGAACAAGACTGAAAAATAACAGACGCTATTTAAGGGACTTTGTAGAATATGCATACTGCAAGGAGAAAATGGTGCTATTAGAGGTAAGGTGCTTTCTAATATTGGAATAAGGTCATTCTTGCTAATAACTCTGTGGAATTCAAATGTGAGAAGCTTGGTTAATTTATAATATATTGTTAACTGTGTTCATTTATTGTTTTGCTTTTGAGTGTCCATGTTAAACATTAGGTAGGAGTAAAGTGCACCTATGTATTGGATACACTTAAAGCTTGAACCAAATGGTCATTCTGTAGAAGTGGAGTAACTTTGGTCAGTTGTTCTGGGTTCCCAAAGGACATGGATTTGCTTTATGGGTATACATTATCAGATTATTTGCAACCAGGGGTTGAAAGCATATTTGAATTGAGTATATATATTTGCCTTTATTAAACACTACAGTGCTGTAAATATAAGGAATATGGTGGGCTTATGGCAGGTTTAATGGGAAATTATTTGTAAACAGAGGGGAATATGACTGGGCCAAGATTTGATTTCTGGGAAAAAAATAATTTTAAAGCCATATGGTTGGAGTTGTTGTCATTGACTTTTTCTCAAACAGTTCATGAAAGTATTTAACTATAAAGATGTTCACAGGCCTAGACAGAAAATCCAGTAAGTTCACATTTGTAAAAAATTAGTTTGCAATCTTCTCTGAATCGAAGGCCCATTTTAAGTAAAAGTACTCTCATAAAGAGGTCTTTGACCAAGTTTGTATAAATAACATCATTAACATTGTAAAGAGTGGTTTAGGTACTGTAGCTATGAAGAATTCTGTACTGAGCTTAATGAAGGAGACCACTATTTATGACAAAATAGCTGATCTGTTGTAAAAAGTTGTTCAAGAGTCTTTTCAAGGGGCTAAGTTAAGTTAATGGTCTAATATCTAAAGGTGCAGTGGAATGAGTGTGCTTGAGGAGAATAACGGGCAGTTCTGGAAGTCACTCTTATGCCTTAAAAATGTCTTCACAAGGTGGATTTACATCTGCACCACTGAATTAGGGACCGTGCCCCCCTCATCCCAGCAAATTACATATGCTAATTATAGGATTCTTATGTCAGATTAGTGAGAGTACACTGACATACTCCAACCTTACATGTAGCATATATTTCCTCAAATTTACATTTTCAGTTGCAATATTCCAATGATCACATTTATATTCCTTTACAATGCAACAGATAACTGTTTTCCACAATGTACTGTTTCAGAACTAAAGGATAGACAGGAATTTTAGATCAGTGTTGTAACAATACATATACTTGATACTTTCAGGAAGTGGGGGTGGAATTCAATGTGGGTTGTCTTGACAGGCATTTTGTTAAGAAGTTTGTCAAAATTCTGTTTTTGTGATACCATGAAGACAAAGTCAAGTAACACTTGTAATACTGCGGGGGTTAGTTTGGTATGAATAAGAATGAGATGGTTGAGTATGAGCTGAAGAGATGGGGTGTAAGAATATTTCAGGATATTACTTGTATTACATGGTAAGGTCTTGGGTCAGAAGTAATAATTGTTGTAATTTGGAAGTGCTAATAATGGTACACGTTATGGATGCAAGTCTTTTTCAATAAGTGTAGGTATTATGAAGTAGTAACACTTAAACATGAATATTTTTACAACTATGCCAAAGTCCATTACTAAGGTAAGAAAGTTGTTACTAGCATTTACAAATTGTTGTATTTTTCCAAAGATGCCAGGTTTTATCCTTCAATTCTTATGTAGCATTTTGATGTGGGTAGTAAACCAAAAGCATCTCTGTATATAAACTTTACATCTTGTGATGGGAAAAGGGTATTTTACGGGGAACATGGTGTAATGTAAAAATTGCCAAGGGCAAGCAAAGCATCACAGGAATTATGAAGAAGGATCTAATGCATATGGTTAAAACAAAAAAGGTGACATTGAATGACATTGTTTACAGGTAGCTAAAGAAGAATGAGCAATGAATGCAAGAGTTTTAATGACCAGCGTGATATATCAATGACAGTGATTACTAAGAAAATCCAGATCAATTTCCATATGTTGACATTGATTCAGAATATTTGTAAATAAAAGGTCAGCAAAAAAAAAAAATGATTTCCAAAGGGATTGTTTCTTCTCTTAACAAAATGACCAATCTGAATAAATTTGCAGACGTCTGAACAAATTTGATTCTTCTGTAACAATTTTATTAGAATTGTTCTAAAAAATTTAAAAAACCTTCAGTATAATTATTAACAGACATACGTAAATCAGGGCCATTGATAATCCATTGCGCTTGCTGTAATCCTATTGGGTAGTACGGCACATGGAGTGACCATCCAGATTGTTTTCTCTTGTGTATTTTGAAGGTACCTTGGATGTATCCATGTATCTGAATTAGGACTTCACCAAATCCAGTACAAACTCTGTACTGTTTCCCTGTTTATCATTATCATTATCCTTATCATTATAGGTTCATAGGTGCGTACTAGTTCCCTGTTTATCATTATCATTATCCTTATCATTATAGGTTCATAGGTGCGTACTAGTTCCCTGTTTATCATTATCATTATCCTTATCATTATAGGTTCATAGGTGCGTACTAGTTCCCTGTTTATCATTATCATTATCCTTATCATTATAGGTTCATAGGCGCGTACTAGTTCCCTGTTTATCATTATCATTATCCTTATCATTATAGGTTCATAGGTGCGTACTAGTTCCCTGTTTATCATTATCATTATCCTTATCATTATAGGTTCATAGGTGCGTACTAGTTCCCTGTTTATCATTATCATTATCCTTATCATTATAGGTTCATAGGTGCGTACTATCTCTCCGTTTATCATTATCATTATCCATATCATTATAGGTTCATAGGTGCGTACTAGTTCCCTGTTTATCATTATCATTATCCTTATCATTATAGGTTCATAGGTGCGTACTAGTTCCCTGTTTATCATTATCATTATCCTTATCATTATAGGTTCATAGGTGCGTACTAGTTCCCTGTTTATCATTATCATTATCCTTATCATTATAGGTTCATAGGTGTGTACTAGTTCCCTGTTTATCATTATCATTATCCTTATCATTATAGGTTCATAGGTGCGTACTAGTTCCCTGTTTATCATTATCATTATCCTTATCATTATAGGTTCATAGGTGCGTACTAGTTCCCTGTTTATCATTATCATTATCCTTATCATTATAGGTTCATAGGTGCATTAGTTCCCTGTTTATCATTATCATTATCCTTATCATTATAGGTTCATAGGTGCGTACTAGTTCCCTGTTTATCATTATTATTATCCTTATCATTATAGGTTCATAGGTGCGTACTAGTTCCCTGTTTATCATTATCATTATCCTTATCATTATAGGTTCATAAGTGCGTACTAGTTCCCTGTTTATCATTATCATTATCCTTATCATTATAGGTTCATAGGTGCGCATACTAGTTCCCTGTTTATCATTATCATTATCCTTATCATTATAGGTTCATAGGTGCGTACTAGTTCCCTGTTTATCATTATCATTATCCTTATCATTATAGGTTCATAGGTGCGTACTAGTTCCCTGTTTATCATTATCATTATCCTTATCATTATAGGTTCATAGGTGCGTACTGGGCTAATGGCCCTGGAGCCTTTATTAGCCTAGCCCATAGAATTGCCCTGGCATCGTGCTGCCTGATGTTAGTGCCAAGTGCTTCTGTCAAGTAGAGCCACTGGAATGATCCCGGGGTGAACTTTCTATTTCCTATCCACTCATCAAGATTTCTCTTGAAGAGGGCCAGTGAGGTGCTCTGCTTGACATTTATGGGAAGTCTGTTCCAGAGCATGGGCAGTCTCTGGGTTATGAACCTGTCCCTCCAGCATGTTCTGTTGATTGTGGTAATGAGGTTGAGGTCTCTGGAGTGTATGGTGCAGTGGGATTGGGATTTCTTTAGATGTAGTATTTCTAACAGATCTGGGTCAGACATGGCTTTGTAAGTCAAGCAGAGATCGCCTGTTAGTAGACGATATGAGACAGGGAATAGCTGGAGTTTTTTGAGTCTGCTCATGTAGGACATGTGTTTAAGCCTTAGGATCCTCTCTGTGAGGTACTTTTGTGGCCTCTCCAGCTGTTGCAGGTGTCAAGTGAGGTACATGCCAAATGGGGCATTATACTTGATGATTGGTCTAATGAGGGAATGGTAGAGAGAGACGATGACCTCTTTCTTCCTGGATGCAAAACCCTTGGTAATGAGATGTGCCACATAGAAGGGCTTTCTGACCATAGTGGCAATGTGGTGGTCGAAGGAGGGGTTGCTGTCAATTTTTGTCCACAGATCTCTTATAACACTTCCAGTGTTCAGTGTGCTCCCATCAATGTGGTAATTAATGGGAACTGAGTTTTTCTCAAAGAGGATGACGACGCATTTTTTGGCATTAAGCTTAAGGCCATGGTTTCGATACCAGTCATTGGTCTAAGTGAGGCCTTTCTGTAGGATGTCTGCAACACTTGGGGAGTTAATAATGTATCCCAGCTTGCAGTCATCTGTGAACGTAGTCAGCCAGAGTCCCTCCGTGTTGGCCTGGACTTCTGAGAAGTAGATGCCAAACAGGAGAGGACCCAGGACAGATCCCTGTGGGACTCCACTCATGACTGGTCTGCTGTCTGACTTGGAGTCTGCTACTTTCACACTGTGGGTTCTATCTGTAAGCCAATTTGCAACCCACCTGGTGATATAGGGGTTGATGCCTAGATTGGTGAGTTTATCAATAATTCTTGAGTGAGGAATAGTACCAAAGGCCTTGGCCAAATCAAGGTAGGCTGTATGAACTACCTTACCCTCATCCACAGCTCTGGTGACTGACTCAAAGAAGTTTGCCAGGTTGAGCAGGCATGAGCTCCCTTTCACAAAACCAAATTGCATGGGATCCACAGTTTGGAGATTACATATATCCTTGTTAATTAGGTCCACGATGATGCGCTCCATAGCCTTACATATCAGACTCATCAGGCTAATGGGGCAATAATTCCCAGGATTTGTAGTAGCTCCCACTTTATGGAGAGGGATGACTGTAGCAGTGTGCTAGTCGATAGGGGCAACACCTGAGGTAAGGCTGTGGCTGAACAGGGCACACAAATGTGGTGCCAGTTCACTTTGTAGCTCATGTAGAACACAGCCAGGGATATTATTGGACCTCATGGAAGCTGTATTCTTGGCCTTGGACAATGCAGCTTCAACCTGTGCTGCAGTAATGCTGGGTGCCTGGCATTCTTCCGGTATTGTGATTGGTCCTTTAGGGGAGAGGAGGGGAGAAGTTGGCACTGAATCTGTCACCCAGTATTTTGGCAATATCTGTTGGCTCAGTATTGGAGGTACCAATGTGCAGTAACTCAGAGCAAATCTGGATATTGCCGTGGACATTCTTGATACAACTATAGAAGGCTTTGTGGCTAGTTTTAATGTCTGCCGCAATTCTGCCTTCATAGGTGGCTTTAGAGGATTTGAGGAGGGATCTCAACTTTTTGTTGGGGCTAATAAGGGAGTTTTTCCAGTCTTGGGACTTCACCTTTTTCTGCAACAGTTTCTTTCTTCTGTTGTGGAGTTTATTAATGGCAGAGGACCACCAGATTGGATTATTTTTTTTGGAGAAGAGTGCCTTAGTTTTGTTGGGTATGGCTAGTTCCATGCATTTATGTACGTGTTCGTACAATGCATTGGTGTATGATTCAGAAGTCCTGCATCTATTTTCCATTGGCATGGGTGCCGTGAAGTTAGCCACCTCTGTTTTTAGCAGCCCAAAGTCAGCTTTGGAGAAGTTTTTTGTGGTGGTTACCTTTGTGGGGGGTTGTGGGTGAAATGTAGAGTTCCATGATAATTAGTCTGCGTTCAGATCTAACCAGGGAGGAATTGACTATTGGTGTAGAGCAATGGTCACCCATGTTAGTAATAACTAGATCAAGGATGTTGCTTCCTCTAGTGGGGGTAAGAATGAGCTGGTACAAGGCATTGCAAATTGATGTATTCCAGGAAGTGTTGGGCCAGTGTATTGATGTATGTATAGTTTTCCCAGTTGATGGAGGGGTAGTTGAAGTCACCCAGTATGAGGGTGTTGAATTGGACCCTAACAGATTCCAGGGTGCTTAGGAACATGGAATGAGAGTCTTGGGACATGGTTGGAGACCTATAGCAGGCTATGACCTGAATCGCCGTCTTACCCAATGTTAGTTGTACCTGAAGTATCTCAGATGCGTTATGCTTAGCTACTAGTCTGGAGGTGTATATATCCTTTATGAATATGGAGACACCACCACCTTTGGAGCTTTGGTCCATGTTCTGGGGTCGAAAGGTGTGAAATGAATTATAGCCTGGTAGTGCGGGAGTGCTTTCTGCTGCTTTAAACCAGGTCTCCATTACAGCACAAATGTCGATGTTCTCCATTTTGAGGAGGGCTTTGAGCAAGGCATCTTGAGATTTAGACTTCTAGCATTGAGCAGTATGACCCACAAATTGCATTTATTTGTAGCTGTTACAGTGGTAACTTGGTCTTTGGAACACTGCCTAAAAAGACACTATAGGAGTGGCAAGACCCTTAGCCAGTACCCAGAAACCCAGGGGTGACAGATGCAGGCCATCTCTGGCAAAGCATCAATGTCTGTCAGTCATATCATCCCAAGCAGACAGATACTGGATCCCCTTAGAATGACACCAATGTAAGATGGGAGATGAACAGTTCGGATTCAGATCAGGATGCAGCACAATTGACCCGATGTTTGCATTGAGACAGATATTGAGAAGAAACTAGAGAAGAGGAGAGAGTCAAACTGGGCTTTCCTAGACTTGGAGAAAGCATATGACAAGGTCCCAAGAAAGCTGATCTGGGCAGTACTGTGGTGGTTTGAAGTCCCAGAAACATTGGTAGAATTAGTACAGGCTATGTACAAGGACCCAGTGACTCAAGTACGAACAGTGTTTGGCCTCACTGAGGGGTTCCCAGTGGGAGTGGGTGTACACCAGGGTTCAGCTCTAAGCCCACTGCTGTTCATACTGGTAATGGACTACATCAGCAAACAAGTTGGAGGGGTCAGAGCAACAAAGCTGCTGTATGCAGACGATGTGGCAGTACGGGCAGACTCTGATCTAGAACTTCAGCAAAGGATAGGAGAATGGAATGCAAATCTGAAGGCACATGGGATGAAACTAAGCACAGATAAGACAGTGGTAATGGCAGCAGATTGGGGAAATCAGAAGAAGCTGAGAATAGAGATAGATGGAAAGATAGTGGAACAGGTAAACAGCTTCAAGTATCTGGGAGGGGTGGTTGAGGAGAAGGGTAGTCTGAATGAAGAGGTCAAAGCTAGAATCAGAGGGGCTGCAGCCAACTGGCATAGAGTATCAGGTGTAGTCTATGACAGAGGAATGCCAAAGAAGCTGAAAAGTAAGGTGTACAAGACAGTGGTGCGACCAGTACTACTGTATGGTACAGAAACCTGGGCAGTAAAGGCAGAACAGTTGAAGAAGCTAGAGGTGATGGAAATGAAGTGCCTGAGAAAGGTGGTAGGATGCACACTGCAGGACAGGCGAAGAAATGAGGACATAAGCGCAGATGCCAAAGTAGCTCCAATTGCAGAAAAGATCAAAGAGAACAGATTACGATGGTATGGGCACATGTGTAGAAAAGCGGAAGACAATCTGGTGAGGGAGATTTGGGACAGACAGGAAGAAGGTAAGAGGAAGCGAGGGCGTCCAGCAAAGAGGTGGATGGATTGTGTGAAAGAAGATCTGCGACAGTCAGGCATGAGTGTTGAAGAAGGCAGGAGAGTGGCACTGAATCGAGAGAGTTGGCAACAGTTAATACGATACCCTGACCCCATGTAAATGGGAAAAAGGGGGATGATGATGATGATGATGATTAGAATGACACCAGAAACATAGCCAATTGTTGAAGTCAATCATTTTCTGCTTGTATTGCGGTATCATTCTGGGTGATGGTAGGATGCTGCTAAGGGCTAGGGTCATACCTGCCTGCACCACATAATCAGAGAGTTCCACCATGTCTCTTTTCATGTAGTCCAGGGAGGTGCATCTCAGGTCATTCACACCCACATGTACAATGACAGAGTCATACTTGTACTTGTTGTGGAGTAACCTGAGTGCATGTGTTATGTGGCAGATTGTGGCACCTGATAGACAGCTAACTGTTACCTTCTCCTTATTCAGCCTAGTGAGTGGGACATCTGTGTACCTGACTATTGAGTCATCCATGATTAATGTATTGGGCAAGTTGTTTTGCCTTAGGGGCTTAGGTTGAGGGGCACGCTGTGTAGGTGAGCTATGTGTCTTGTGGTTTGTGCTGTGTTGTGGTGGTCGAGTGTGGTTCTGCCTTGGAGGTCTCTGCTGTTTGGGTAGATTTTTATTGAGAGCCTCTGCGAAGGTGGGTGTGTGTTTTTATGTGAGAGCTGTGATGGTTGGTGTTCTGGAGGGCTATGTGTTCCATGCAGTGTGGTGCAGGTGTTGAACTTCTCCTCTTGACCAACTTTTCTGGTCTTGGCTGGAGACTGCGTGGCTTCCAATATGGAGATATAAGTGCATCTTTCACAAGTCTGAGTGTTGGGAGGTAAGAGGAGAGGGTTGTCTGTGTACATGAAGCAGTTGCTATACTGCCTCAGAATGCCCAAGTCCAATAGGTTAATAGGAGAAAGCACAATGAACTGTCCTTTAGACATGCTAGTAGGGATGGTCATCATTACTAAGTACTGGAGCTGTTTCCTTATAGGACGTTTAGTGCTGATAGCACTTATGTGTGCTTACAATAATTGCTACAACAAGTCTGATGAAGTGCTATGTAAATAAGCTAATTAAAGTGCAAGACAGAAGAGATCTAGCAAGATCTAAGGGAAAAATTGAAAAGCAGACTTTCTAGCACCGGCAATAGTTTACTTCAGCTTAGCGGCACTGCGCGGCATGCAGACCCACGCAAACACAGACTTGTAAACCAGAAAGTTGAAAGGGATTGAAAACTGCCCAAATGGCCAATAAACTACAATTTCTGGGCCAGAAACCCCTCCTCTTGTGGCAGATAGGCTACCTAGTGCTTACCACTCCCACTGATAAGCTAGAAGGCTTACTTCCAACACAGAAAAGTCTGAAGGACTCAGAAACTTACAAAACAGTCCTGGATACAGCAACTCTATATGGACTAGACAAGTTACAGGAAAGGCGGGAAACAAGCTTAGAACTTTTTTTTTTTTTTTTTTTTTTGCAGAAAAGCAGTTAAACAGTAATAAAAACACTTTAAATGCAGTGCAAGCTAGCACACGAGTGTGTAGCAATATTAAGGCAAATACAATTTAAATAAATGCAGTTAACTTAAAAATGAGTGCAGAAAGCAGTAAATGAAGAAAAAATCAAAAAAGGCACTTAAAGTCCTCTTTCTCCTTCTAGTTGCTCTTGTAGTCTGTAGGATGCCAAAACAGGATCTGCAGAGCTTAAACAAGGGGAAACCTGCACAAACATGGGCTTTTAAACCAGAAAATTGAAAAGGATTGAAAACTGCCAAGATGGCCAATAAACTACAATTTCTGGGCCAGAAACCACTCCTCTTGTGATAGATAGGCTACCTAGTGCTTACCACTCCCACTGATAAGCTAGAAGGCTTCTCTCCATAGGACTCTTCATGTTCTGTATGTGGATTTTGGATGGGTTCATTAACTGTGGATGTAGACAATAAATGCTATCACCTGTAATAAGTCATATTTTCCTGTTATGCAGTAATGTCTCTGTAACTGCTTTAACTGTTAAGGATTTGCTGTTTTGCTCATGATGTACTCACCCACTAGGTGGCGATATACCAAATGGCTACCCAATAACTGGGCAGACTACACATCTGCCAAATGCACATTATACACACTGTCAGCATACTATGATAAATTATTTTTATCTCACCTAAAAGGCATGCAAACATGCAATGCATTTATTTAGTTATGTTAGGTAATTAGTCTGCATCTGACATGCTCCTTGCATCTGAAATTTCTTGGTCTTCATCTCTTAAGACCATGACATCTAATGCAGTGGAGGCAATAGCACCACAATCTCTGCAAAGCTCACAGTCCTACAAAACTGTTCCATCAGCTGGCCTCACTGGATATGATGGTCAGGATTTTTTCTAGACTACAGGATAAAGCAGCTTGGAACACTCCTGTTGTATGGCCCATATGGTGCTGGAATGTTCCAGCTGGTGGTATGCCTCAGACGTACTTTAGTTTCTAGAGAACTGTAGTTCCCTAATAGATTGTGAGGCATCTCATGTGGTATGCATATTCAAAGCACACTCTGTACCAGATCCTTTCTGTTTTGAATTAGTTATCTCCTGGCCAGAGAGTTGACTGATCTGTACTGAGGTGTCCCCCACCCAACTGTACACTGTATTGTTCTGTAGCTCAGTATATCTTTACTCCTGAAAGAACACAACTATGGTGATTAGCAATATGTAGAAAAGACTGTACACTGTCTACAATATGTCTGTGCTGTCTGGTGGTCATCCCAATTTTCAAATTTTCCTAAAGCTCATCAACTAACACAAACGGCTTTGAAAGTGTCAAAAGACACTATTTGTTACTTTATATTTGCAGAGTTCGGCTTTTATATTCATCCTTTACTCACAAATATTCTGAGACCATGCGTGTGCTGGATGCAGTATTTTATCCATAAAGCACATTGTTTTAGAAATGGTCCCTAAATATGATAATGGGAAATAAGAACATCATGTGGTGACAAAGACGTTGTGATTGAAGAAGATATAGAATAATGAAGTTTATTCAGGAAAATAAATGCTGACACCTACAATTCTTGATGAAAAACATGGGATTTGATAAAAACTTTCAGATTTTTAAATCAAGCTCTTAAACTGTTGTTCTCCCAAATAATTTCTCTGTGATCTATGACATATATTTTAAGTAGAGCCTTTAACTGGACAGGTAATAATGTGAGAAGCATACATGACTGTGGGCACATTTACCTTCTTTACTGGCTCACATCTACAATTTTGTTTCATTTATGTGTTTGAAGATTGAACACTTAGTGTCTTTGGGATGGTCAGAATTTTGTCCCCTTGAAGAGCAGTTTGTGTCCTGTACAGCATGGCTGGGTAGACATCTGTGCATAACTGTAGCAATTCGGAGCAGATGTGGTAATTAAATCCTGTTGATCTTCAGCCTTTATTGTATCCTGACTGGTATATGATCATCCCCCCCCCAGAAAAAAAATTAAAATAAAAAAAAAATGAACGTCTTACTGTGAATCATCAGGCTATGCAGATATATCAATCTAAATGAAAAATCTGTTCTGTCTAATTGCTGCTGAAACAGTCCATGACGAAGCAATGTATCTGGCCATTAGGTTAGTGCTGCATTCTGTGAATTCTGCTTCTCTGTAACAAATATACTTTAATCTCTTCAAAGAGTATTTGGGAGGCACTGGATTAATAGTCTGTAATTTAAATATGTGTTTTGGTATGCTAGGACAAGGCATGCTAGGACAATTCTTCTCTAATTCATCTTCAACATCTTTCTCTCTCTCTCTTCTAACAGCATACTCAGTGGTGTGAGCCTTTATTCATTTTCAGAGGAGTAAATGCATGAAATTTCCAAGGCAGCACTCCTGTTTTAGGATATTACTTCCTCTTCATTTCTTCATTGGAATGTAAGTTTACTTTAATTGCTTGTCTACTTTCCAGGAACAGATGGAAATTATTTTTCCCTTTTATTCACAATTTTTTTTAGCCATTTGGATATCTGGCTGCAAGTCTCTGCTCTGCATTTCCTGGACCAGGGCTATCTGCTGTGCAGGTTTGGAAATACTGAAATTTCTCTTCAGTTCCTAAGCCTGCAGAAAACATGGCATCTCTCTCCGGATGAAAGAAAGGTAGTAGCTCCCCCCTCCCAACTAAGGTATGCAGGAAAAACATTACTGAACAGAGAAGCAAAGACATCTCTAAAGTCTTATTACTGGCACAAACCTCTTCCACCTCATGAACAGAGAAGGAAATTAATCAGGAGCTACCTCTATTCTGAGGGGTGGCTTTCTTCTTAATGCTCACTTTCCGGTACATTCAGGTAGAAATTGAAAACTAGTCGAAAATATTTCTCTTTTGCCTGTACATTGTTGGTCATGTGATCTTTCATGCCCTTTCTATTAACAGAATACTCTGTTTTGTATTTCTCTGGGAGAGCTGAATAAATGTTCTTATTTAAGTTTACATCTGTTTACTTTTCTTTAGGGTGGCTGTATTATGCAGACTCCTGTAACATATCTGCAATCTGTGCAAGTGTTCCTTTGATTTCAATCATGCTGTGGACAAGGAACACAGTCACCATGTTGTATGCAACAAAAATTAGAGGAAACAACATATTAAAGATGTCAGACAACCCTCTTCTACTAGACTTTTCAGATCTAGCATCTCAACAGCAGATTAAGCCTGTCTTCTTTCGGCTTTTCCCAGTTAGGGGTCGCCACAGCTGAACTTTGGTCTGCTCATGATTGGCAGTGGATTTTTACAGTGCCGAGTTGCCAGCCTGATGCCCAACCTTCAAAGAAGGCATGCCCATTCACGCTCACACCTACCTGCATGTCTTTAGAAGTCACTCGTCCATGGGGAGGACATGCAGACTCCACACAGAAGGTGCTCCAGCCGAGAATCGAACAGGAGAACCTCTTGCTGTGAGGTGACAACACTAACCACTGTACCACTGTGGCCTACAACAGCAGATTAAGCCTAATCTGTGAAATACCTTCAACCAAATGATGAATGAAGCAGGTTGTCTGCTCCTTTCCCTAAGGAATCCAGCTGAACTCACAATGCTACCATAAAACAGTGACCCACGTGTCCTCTTTACTTATAAAATATATCTACCCATTTTGGACAGCTCTGGATCATAAAGACTCCACAGCAGAGAAAGATATGATCAGAGAGCATGCGCGTATACACACACACACACACACACACACACACACACACACACACACACACACACACACACACACACACACACACACACACACACACACCTCAATTGCTCACTGTGGCTGTCTTGTAAACAAACTCATAGAAGGCTTCTATTTGTAACCCATTATAGACTTTCCCTGTGGCACCAGGTGTAAGTGCAGTGAATTCATGGTTGCAATATAGGTGTCGCTTGTCTCATGCATTGAAAAGAAATGATGAAACAGTGTATGGGTTCAAGATATTTACTGTACATAAACATGCCAGGAACTATAATTCGAACTTGCATTTAAGCTAAGTGACTTATATATTACTTCAAACTTACTTACATGTGTATCTCCATTTATGACTGCATTCACTCTGGCTGACTGTACAAAATGGCACTGTTCTTGCACTTGCTCAGTACTTATATGTATGTGCTATCTAGCTACAGTGATTTACATTCTCCCCTCTTTGATTTGTTCGACATGCAATAGGAGAACAATGCAATCTACATGCTAGATAACATTTCAATATTAATAACAAATCAGAACTCAAGTCCAAGTCGCTGTGTATTTTGGATTGGGAATGGAAATTTTACCTGATCAGGTCACATAAAAGCTTTGACTGGGCTTAGCAACAGGGACAGTCTCTGGGGAATTCTTCTCAATAGTAACTTCAGGAATTGCATCAGGATTATTTGAGGTAAGTACACTGTCCTTTGAAATCTGAACAAGTGTAGGATCACTCTGAGAAACAGAGTCTTTGGCACAGGCAATCTGCTGCGTCACTGGTTTTCTGACATTGAGTAGTTAAGAAAAACATTGGTACCATCTTTTTTGGATTTCTCTAACAAACATTTTTCACTTTGGACTGCACGCTCAGGTAATTCATTTGATTGGATACTTAGGACTACTAGTATCATGGACAAGACTCAGCAAATTTCTTGAACTGCTGACTTGTAAACTGCGTACCATTGTCAGATACAACTTTGTGCGGATTACTATGGACAGAAAGATTTCAGTTTTGTAATGACAGTGCTGGACATTGGATTAGGAAGAAGGTCAATTTCAAACCAATTCAAGTAAGAGTCTACTAACACTAAATAATGCTGACCATTCCATTTGAAAATATCAATGCCAACCGTCGACCATGGTAATTCAGGAATCTGGTTTAGCTGAAGTGGTTCATTTTGTTAGTGAGATTTTGTACTATTGCCAATAGAACATGCTAGAGTTTTCTTCTCTATGTCTTTTGACATAGAAGGCCAAAACACTATGCCTCTTGCCCTTCTTTTGGTTGAATCAGTACCTGGGTGACCGCAATGCAAAATTTTGATTATATTCCTATTGTAATGCTGAAGGAGTTACCACTTTAGGACCTTTCATGATGATTCCATCTTCCATCATAAGCTCGTCTCAGTAGGGAAAATATTTCTGTATGTTAAGTGGTAAACTGAATTGTCGCACTGGCCATCCTTGACTGATAAAATATTTCAGTTTTTGGAGAACAAGTTCTAAAGCTGTGTGATTTCTGAGTTCATCAAGACATGATGAGGACATTTTTTTGACTTCCAAAACTTCAAAATCTGCTTTCTCATTGTCATGCTGTATTTTTGCAATTCTAACATCATGCTTTGCAAGTGTGCTGGAGCTGAACGTATTGGCTTTTTTAGAACAGTCACTAGAGGTTGGCAATCAGTCTCTATTTGAACAGGTTTGCCATAAATATAATCATGGAACTTCGAACATGTGAACACTACAGCCAAAAGCTCTTTTTCAATTTGTACATACAGCTTCTCAGTTTGGGTTAAAGTTCTGGATGCATAGGCTACTGGTATACTTTCTTGAAGATATGCAGCACCAAGACCATACGTAGAAGCATCACATGAAAGAGTTACTGGTTTGTGAACATCATAACATCTCAATGTAGGCGAACTGTCAATTTTCTGTTTCAGAATGTCAAATGCTCTTTGGTGCTATTCTAGCCAGGACCAGTTTACATTTTTGTGTGTCAGCTCACGTGGCGGTCCTGAAAGCTCACTCAGGTCTGGGATGAACCTTCCTAAATAGTTGACCATACCTAGAAAACGTTGTAAAGATGTGACATTTTCTGGAACTGGCATCTCAAGAATTGCTGCTTGCTTAGACGGATCTGGTTGTAAGCCAGAATTAGTAAACAAATGACCCACATAAGTAACTTCTTACAGTTTGAATTTACATTTCTGAGGATTCAGTTTAAAACTGACTTCACAGGCACAGTCTAGAACTTTCCTGAGATTACTATCATCTTCGTCTTCACCATTGCCCTTACAATAATGTCGTCTACTATGATAGCATATGGATAACCTGAAAAAATTTGTTCCATCGCACGTTGAAACACTTCACTGGCAGAATTTATCTCAAATGGCATTCTCAAGAATCTGTATTTACCAAATGATGTACTAAAAGTAGTTAATAATGAAGATTTATGATCCAGTAAAATTTGCCAAAATAAACTTTTTGCATTTAAGACTGAAAAAATAGTGGCATTTGACATAAGAGCTGCTACTTCTTCTACTGTGTGCATCAGATGATGAGAATGTTTAAGCACTTTTTTAAGTCTCTTGGATTAATACATGTTTGAATATCATCTGAGCTTTTCTTATGAGCTATGACTATGGAGGATACCCATTCAGTCGATTCTTTTACTTAAGGAGGGACACCTAAATTCACGATTTTGTGAAGTTCTGCTTTTACTTTGCTCTGCATTGCTGCTGGAACCTTCCTGGCTGGTCTGACAATTGGGCTTACTTCATGGTTAACTTCATGGAATATGTGACTGTTAGTTTACCAAGCTCGTCTTTGAAAATATCAGCATATTCACAAAAAATACTCTGTGTAAAACTATCGTGGTTGTTCAGGTTTATATGGTGAATCTCTTCATTAAGTGAAATTAGTCCCATTCTCAAACTGTCTTTGAGGCCTAAATCACTTGTCCAGATTTTTGGCTCCTATTTTTGGTCTGTTCCCCATAAAATGTGTGGTTTTCTGGCAAATCACTGGGATGACCTGAGGATTGAAGTCACTAAATAATGACATACACTTGAGTTTCAGACTTCAAATTTTTCAGAAAATGTATGTTAAAACAAACCCTGTTACTCTAGCAACTTTCTAAGTTTATAAGAGCAATATTAAAAATATGTCCCTATTTTTGGGCCTTTGCCCCCTGTTTTGTTGGTATTTGTTCAGATTTCTTGCTCTAAGAGTTGAGAGGTATGCTAACAATGACTGCACTTGTCTCTTGACTATGTAAATCTCCAAGTCATAGCTGTTGCCAGCAGAATGGCATATGAGAACTACTGCACCATCAGTTTGAATCTCTTCACCACCATAAGCAACAAGTTGCACACACTTTGCTGAATCAAATTCCTCAAAAGCTTTTACTTTGGCAAACATTTGTGCTGAAATAACATTGCACTTGGACCCAGTGTCTGCTTTAAGCTCTACAGATTTTCCATTAATCTGAACAGTACAACATATTTCACTCCTTGCTGCTAACTAATAGTCTACTGTATTAACAGTTTTATCAATCACAGAGACACCATCAACATAAAAAGTTTGCTCACAGCTTTCTACCTGATCTACCTGCTTCTTTGGATACTCTCTTTTAATAAAAGTATGTGCTACTTTAGACTTGCAAAGCCCTTTGAAATGATTCCATGTTTTACATTTGTGACATTGCTGACCAAACGCTAAGGACTTTTCTCATTTAGGTTCATGATTGCCTTCACAATTATGACAGTTAACAGTAAGATTGTTTGCGGTAGCAGCCAATCTCTTCAGTTTATGGTTAGAATTAGGTGGCAGCAAAATCTTTGGCTTATATTGCTTTTTCATCTTAGCTTTCTGTTGTATACTATCAAAATTTGCACTGGTAGACACTGCGAGCATGCTTTTCTCATTCATAAGCATATTTGTGTGCTTTTCTGTAAACTCATATATTTGACAACTTTCTATGGCTTTGCTCAACATTAAATCACTATCTCGTAGCAAAATCTTTCTTACTGCATCATCATTAACACCACACAAAAATCTGTCCTTTATCAACTCATCTTTTATATCACCAAATCTGCACAATTTAGTTTATTTCTCAAGTCAGTAATATATGCTGCTATAGTTTCACCAGGCTTTTGATTTATTGTGCAAAATATGTACCTTTCCATTGTAATATTCGTTTGAGGGTTATGCAGTTCTCTAAATTATGTTTTAAGCACTCAGGGTCTTCCTGCTTTTCAGCCTGTATCACAATATGGTGGTTCTCTCCCTCCCCTGCATACATGGCTGGTGCATACACAAATGAGCGTTCCCTCTCAATGGCTTCTGAGAAGTACAAATGCCTTTGCACATATGTCTTTATCAGAAAAAGCAGCTTGTATGAAAATATCTTATTCTTGTTCAAATACTCCCCAATTCTCAGCAATATTGTTATCAAACACCAGCGGTTCAGGTCTGCAAAATCCCTCTGCCACAACAACAAGATACATTTAAACATAAGAATAGACCAGGTGCTTGTAATTATGTTCAGTTGTACAATAATCACTTTGAAAATGCTTCACTTTGACACTCCACACACTGCGTGCATCCCTGAAACTTCGGACACTTCGAATAGCTTTAATTAATATGAAAAAGTAGAACATTGAAAAGAAATGCAGTCATTTTAGCCTTTTCGTACATTTTAACACTTCAAAAATTATTTTAAATACTTTTGTATTTATCCACAGATAAAACATGTCAAAGGCTCAGAATACTCCAAAACTAAAACTTTATTAAAAAACAATCATTTGAAATGCTTTTCATCCGGTAGCTTCACCAGACTTCTTCAGACAAATTTTACAAAAAGCTACACAGTATAAAAACACTCGCTTGAAGTTAATTAATTAATTGGTCACCCTATCAAATCTTTTAACTCCACTTGTTACTAAAACATCCTGTAGTTACATACTATATGTAAAATACTAAACGTGATTCCCTAATATTTTCTACTAGTTCATAGGTTCATAGGTTCATAGGTTCATACTAGGCTATCTGCCCGAGGGCATTTACAAGCCTAGCCCATCGTTTTGTGGCTTACGCCACCCCTTTAGTATGGGGAACTATACCCATTATTTTGCTGTGCCTCTGTCGAGCAGTGACACTGAGGTAATCCCTGGGGTATATCTGCGATCTCCCATCCATTGGTCAAGATTTCTCTTGAACAAGGCCAGCGAGGTGCTCTGCCTCACATATACCGGGATTTTGTTCCACAGCATAGGGAGTCTTTGGGTGATAAATCTATCCCTCCAGCACGTCCTATTAATAGCCGTGTCGAGGTTTAAGTCTCCTGCCCTTGTGGCTCTGATGGATCTAGATTTTTGTAGGTGAAGCTTATTCATCAAATCTGGGTTTGACATGGCCTTGTATGTTGGGCAAAGGTCACCTCTGAGCAAGCGGTGGCGACTGAATAGAGCTGGAGTTCTTTCAGTCGGGCAGCATAGGACAGATTTTGAGACCCTTTATCCTTTTGGTGAGGAACTTTTGTGGCCTCTCCAGCTGCTGCAAGTGTCGGGTCAGATACATTCCGAATGGGGCATTGTACTCAATCATTGGTCTGATGAGTGATGAGTAAAGGGAGACCATGACCTCCCTTGATCTAGATGAGAATCCCTTCATGATAAGGTGGGCAATATAGAAGGTCTTCCTAACTACTTTAGCTACATGGGTGTCGAATGACAGACTACTATCAACCTGGGTCCCCAGATCCCTGATAACTTCTTCTGTGCTCAGTGGATTGCCACCTATTTGATAGCTAGGGGTAACCTTGTTTTTCCCGAAGGGTATGACTATGCATTTTTTGGCATTTAACTTTAGGCCATGGCTCTGGCACCAGTTATCCGTTTCTGTGAGACCCTTCTGAAGGATATCTGTGTCAGATGTGTTTTCTACTATGGCCCAGTTTGCAGTCATCTGCAAACTTTGTCGCCATAACCCTCCTGTGTTTGCTTGTACTTCAGAAAAGTAGATGCCAAACAAGAGTGGGCCCAGGACTGAGCCCTGTGGGACACCACTTGTGACAGGCTTAGAGTCTGACATGGCGCCAGCAACTCTGACCCTGTGGGTTCTGTCACTCAGCCAGTTTGCAACCCATCTTGTGATGTATGGGTTAACATTTAAGCTGATGAGTTTTTCAATGATACCCGAGTGGGGTATTGTATCGAAGGCCTTCGCCAGATCGAGGTAGGCTGTATGGACTGCCTTTCCCTCATCAATGGCTTTGGTGACTGTTTGAAAAAGTCAACCAAGTTTAAAAGGCATGATCTGCCTTTGACAAAGCCAAACTGGGTTGGATCCAAAGTCTGCAAATTCCTATGTCTTTATTTATGAGGTCCATTATGATCCTCTCCATGGCTTTGCAGATAAGGCTTGTCAAGCTAATGGGCGGTAATTTCCAGGGTCGGTGGAGGCACCGCCTTTGTGAAGTGGGACCACAGTTGCGGTGCGCCACTCCTGGAGTGCGTATCCAGAGGTAAGACTTTGATTAAACAGCTGTCCTAGCTGTGGGTTTAATTCCTCATTGAGTTCATGGAGCACACAGCCGGGGACACCATCGGGTCCCATGGATGCTGTGTTTTTTGCTTTGGAGAGAGCAGTTCTCACTTGGGCGTTGGAAATGTTTGGGGGGCTGCAATCGTTTGGTATAGATATCTCACCTTTTGGGGGGGAGGGGGGGGAGTTTGCACTGAACCTGTCAGCCAGTATGTTGGCAATGTCTGTAGGATCAGTAATCTTCACATCATTTTGAACTAGTTCTGAGCATATCTGGGAGTTTCCTCCCAGGTTTCTAACATAGCTAAAGAAGGCCTTATGATTGTCTTTTGAGTCTTTAGCTATTTTTCTCTCAAAATTTGCTTTGGATGATTTTATGAGAGCTCTTAGTTTTTTACTTGTAGTGATCAAGGGTGTCTTACCTTTTAAGGATTTTGCTCTATCTTGTAGTAGCTTCCTCCTTTTGTTGTAGAGTTTGTTTATGGCTGGGGTCCACCAGACTGGACGCTTGCCTTTGGTACAAAGAGTCTTTGTTTTGCTTGGGATTGCCTTATCCATGCAGTCCTGCAGGTGCTGGTAGAAGGCATTTGTAAGTGATTCAGCGGCTTGAGTACTGTTTTCCGCCGGCTCGGGGGCCTTAAAGGAGACCACACTAGTCTTTAGAAGTGTGAAGTCGGCTTTCGAGAAGTTCTTTACTGTGGTCTTTTTTATTTCAGGTAGGGGTGGGATGAGGACCTCCAGCGAGATTAGTTTGTGATCTGATCTCACCAGTGAGGGGTATACTTCCAGTGTTGAACATTGTGCTCCCATGTTCGTGATGATGAGATCAAGTATGTTATCTCCTCTTGTGGGGATGGTGACTAGTTGTTCCATGGCATTTGAGTTTATGAATTCCAGGAACTTTTGGGCTAGGGTGTTTGGGCTTGAGTAGTGTTCCCAGTCTATATTAGGGTAATTGAAGTCACCTAGTATGATGGTGTTTGGTGATACATTTATCCCCTCTAGTGTTTTCAGGAAGGCCATGTGAGGTTCCTGAGTTTGTGAGGGTGGCCTGTAACATGCTACAATTTGCAGAGCAGTCTTGCCTATGGTTAATTGCACCTGGATGGTCTCTGATGCATCGTGCGTTGCCACCAGTCTTGAGGTGTGGGTGTCCTTGATGAATATGGATACCCCCTCCTTTCTTGGTATTGTCCGGATTTTGGGGCGGGCATGATATGAGGTAAAACCTGATAGTGCTGGGGTGCTCTCAGGAGCCTTGAACCAGGTTTCTGTCACAGCACAGACATCGATGTTCTCCATACTGAGAAGGGCCTCGAGTGCGTGCATTTTGAGATTTAGACTTCTGGCATTGAGCAGCATTACCCTTAGTTTTTTACTTTTTGTGTTCTAGGGTGGTAGGTTTAGAATTTGAGCCTTGCCTAAAAAGGCACTATGGGGTGGCAAGAGCCTTTGCCAATATCCGGAATCCCAGGGTGACAGGTGCAAGCCGTCCCTTGTAAGCAGCGTGGCTTGTCCAGCATGTCATCCCAGGCAGACAGACACTGGATCCCCTTTGAATGACACCAGTGTTTAAGCCAATTGTTAAAGCTGATCATCTTATCTCTGTATTGTGGCATCATTCTTGGTGAAGGTAGGATACTGCTCAAGGTCAGGGTCATACCTGCCTGGGCTACATAATCAGAGAGCTCCTCAATGTCTCTTTTCATGTAGTCCAAGGAGTGCGTCTCAGGTCGTTTACACCAGCGTGGACAATGACTGAGTCGTATTTGTACCTGCTGTTGAGAGACCTGAGTGCTTGCGTTATGTGGCGGATTCTAGCGCCCGACAGGCAGCTTACTGTGACCTTCTCCTTACTCAGTCTGGTGAGCGGGACGTCAGTGTGTCGGACTATTGAGTCACCAATGACTAGTGTGTCTGGCATTGTGTTTGGCCTTAAGGGCTGTGACTGTTTGACACTCTGACTGTGAGGTCTATGTGTTGCAGGTGTTGTATTCTGAGGTGGTGGTTGTTTGGGTGTCTGCTTTGGTGGCCTCTGCTGTTTTGGTAGATTTTTGATCAGAGCCTCTGAGTATGTCTTTGTGTGTTTATGTGTATGATTTGAGGTTGTGATGGTACTATGTGAGACTGGGTCTGTAGTGTGTGTGGTAACCTTTTTTTTGATCAGAGCCTCCGAGTATGTCTTTGTGTGTTTATGTGTATGATTTGAGGTTGTGATGGTACTATGTGAGACTGGGTCTGTAGTGTGTGTGGTAACCTTCTCCTCCTGACTGGTCTTGCCAGTCCTATGTTGAGAGAGCTCAGCCTCCAGTTTGGCCGTATAGTTGCATCTCTCGCATGTATTTGTGTTTTGTGGGAGGAGGAGAGGGTTGTCTGTGTACATGAGGCAATTGTAACATTGCCTCAATATTCCCAGGTTCACCAGCTGAGCAGGAGAGGACACTAGCAACTGATCCCTCGACATGCTAGAAGGAATAGACAAAAAAACTTTAAAAAAGAATCCGGGGGATGTGGGTGACCGAGAAATGGGGACCGAGAAATAGTGTTTTAAAAATGTACATGTTCTTGAATCAATACTACCTTTAGTAAATACTACTTTTGGAACAAATTCATAATGCAAACTTTGTTTTCTTTGGTGTCTTAAAAAGTTTCCATATGTATAAAACACTTATTGCACCTTTGATTTTGAATATAAATATGAATATAAATACTGCACCTTAGTGAACCCTGCATATTTACAATTGTCTGTTTTTTAATTGTCTGTTTTTTTTTAACTAAATGAATAACTTTTATGTATAAAAATGTATTTATAGTTGTATACACATTCAATTCAGTAATAGAAAAGACGGTAATTAATGAAAAAAATGCAAAAAGTAGGTAGGAAAAAAACATTTTGATGAAAAAAGTAGGTAGGAAAAAAAAAAACTCAAAGTCACCACGTACAAATAAAAAGGCTATTTATCTGTTAAGGCTCCTTAATTTCAATATAATTGAGATGGACACAACCTCATTAAGACCTGGCCACCTACTAGCATCTAAATGCAGTTGCCACAATGCCTCATGTTTTTCTACAAGTAGACTGGTAAACCCACCTCTGTCATCCTCTGCTATTTTAAACCCAACATAACTGCCGCTACAGAAACATGGCTAAAGCCATATATCAAAAGCACAGAATTTCTCCCACCAGGGTATGCCTGCCTACGCAAGGACAGACTCCCCCAAAAAAGGTGGTGGGGTAGCTCTAATCTACTCTAACACCTTCAATATGATCCCCTACAGCTCACAAATACCCAACTTTGCTACAGCTGAAATCTTAATAGCCTTCCTAAAAATCAGTGACAACAAAAATATATGGATCATTGCCCTGTATATACCCACTTGTATTTATTGTGTGGGGTGTCCTTGACATCAATGCTCAGTCTAGCAAATGACGGCTTGGTTTGGCTTATTTTCTGCCAACAAATGAAAGCAGGTGGGGCTTATAACAACGTAAATATGAATGAGCAAATCTACAGTTTGTCCAGAAACAGCAGTCAGTGTTGTACGCCCAACATGTCCTAGATTCTTGGGTTAACAGCCCCGCTCTAGGAGTAAGACACCCTGCCCTCTCCAACATGGTACTGAGCCATGTATCTGTATGGCTTTGGTCCCACTTTTTAAGTTCCTTCCTTTCAGCTTTAAGATTCCTAAACTTTTGATCATAAACTAGTCAGGCTGTCTCTTCCCTGATATGATGAGCCTCCCTGATTATCAGCATATAAGAAATGAGAGGCAGAGCTAACAACAGTTCCTTCTCTAACCATACCACTGCATATAATAGGAAGCCCATCAACCAGTTATCCCAAGATTGAATTATTGCATTACAGTTGCTAACCTTTCCCAGTGCTGCTAGTGCCTCTGTTAGATTTTTGCTCCAATCTCCTCAGCTTTTGACAGCCTCTGAATGCCATCAGTAAATGTTAATTCAACAAGGTCTATGTACTCCCCTTGTAGTATCTTGTCTTTGATGGAATTAGGTATATGAGCAGTTATTAGGTTATCCCCCCTAACCAGGATAGCACCTGTAGTTGTAATTGTGTGATTGCCCTCTGCCTGACATCCTCACCACTTTGACTTAAGTACCCTCCCACAGTTTAAGCAAAATAGTTCAAGGGCTCGGCTCTTAAGTTATTGTCGCTAATCAAACCAGATGCACACTTCCTCTTACTAGCTGCAGCTACATCCCCAAATCCTTTCTCCAGTACAAGGTCAAATAATCTCCCTTTGCAGGGACTCAGTAAAATTATTTAAATATTCATCCTTGGTCTGGTTCTGTATTATTGCATTAGCAGCTGCATTAGTGTTAACAATACCCTCATTACCTGCTGGTAATTCCACTGTACTTACATTTTCCCTGTTGTCACCTTTCACTGTGTCCACAGCAACAACCGTTGCTTTCATGATAGCTGTCTGCTGCACATCTGGCTTTGCAAATGGTCAACCTCTTTTTGGAGAGGATGAAGCAATAGGTTCTTCGCTTCCTAACTCTTAAAACAGCTCATTTGCCTGTGCAATAATTGCAGTGCATTTGGTTTTCAAGTGCTGCAGGGCTGAAATACTTGAGGAAAGAAAAAAAAATGAGTCAAACAATAACTTCCACAACAAATGAACCCCTTTCTAACAACTACCCTAGTAAAGCCACAAAACGTTTGGGGGGCTAGAACTCAGCTATACCCCAGCCTAATAAAATTAAGATTGGAGTGAGTATAATAAACAAAACCCCTTAAAGCAGCTGGCCCATTTGGCTCCCACACCAGCAGCCCCCCTACCCTACTTTTGTCTTCTGTTCACTGACCCTCCCCCTTTATTTATATATAACGTTCATGGTTATGGTGGAAGCAAAAATACATATGTTTACCTCTGAGGCTGCAATCTGGGTTCAAACCTGCATCTCCAACTTCAAGGGACATGACGTTTTGAGACCCAAAATGAGGAATTTTTTTTCTTTTTATAAACAATTTTATGTAAGTATACAATCCTAGCTAAAAACAACATGGCCAAACCACTACACAACACATATTTCCCTTTATATATATATATATATATATATATATATATATATATATTTCATTTCTTTTTTTATAAAAAAAATTTCATACCAGTTGTGATGCCCACCACTGCTACCAATATGTGATGGCCTCCACTGCCACTAATATGTGACCTCCCCATGCCGGGCCAGTAATCATGGAGCCTGAATCCTCACCACTGACCCTGGCAAAGGACATGCACTTGGAATACAAATAGACCTCCCTGCATCAAGTACACTTTCCCTTCAGAGCACACAGGCATGAACTTATATTATTAATATTCACAGTTAATTGATATATAGCTTTTTGGAGATTATTGGATGTTCTTAATTGGTTTAAGTATTTAAGACTGTGTTTTTAATGTTTTTTAAATGGTCTGAAGAAGCGACATTACATTGCGAAAGCACTTACCATTTTATACTGTTTTTTGTTTTGTGATAAAAATTGTCCGTTTCCTCATAACAGTGGTTGTGGATGTTCTTAAAGTTGCTACTATTTGTATACCACTGGGTTGCTGCTGGAGTGATTTTAATTATCATTTTTTGTTGACTATCTAAACTAAGTTTCAATATATTCCTGACTAAAGAATTACTGTTCCTTAGTTAAGTTACTTACTACCGCAGGGCAAGATGCTGTGGGTGAGGGCCTTTCTAGCCAGGTTACCTGAAACAGAATGCTCAATAATCTGAGATTCCTCTTTGTAATATCTAAAATATAATTTCCAAGAGGGCTGGCAGAACGACCTCATCTGCTCACCTAACTCTAGGTTCTCACAGTATTCCTCTCTGAAGCTGAGACAAGAAATTATCATAGATGGATACAATACACATCTAAATGTTTATGGCAGTGTTTGGGGCTTCCCCTCTTTTTACTGAGCTAATGAACAAAAGCTTTTTCCAGACCTAGCATTTCTGGTCCTATTCAGCACTGTGGGGTGTCATTTTTAATGGTTTAACAGCTCATTTATATTTCCTTTATTTTTCTTAAAGCAAGATAGCTGGTTAACTGTTGCTGTCCCAGTATCCTCTATTAAAACATATACATTTAATTCAGCTACAATAATACATGTACATTTCTCTTCATTTCAGCAGGGTGCACTGTTGATACATTTCAGCACAAGCAAACCTCACAAATACATTTTCAGCACAAGCATCTGTACAAATTAGTTTGATATACAAATGACATACAGTTCTAATACATTTGTAATACATTTGTAAAACAAACAACTTGTATAAATCAGTTTGATATTCAAAAAACATATTATTCTTTACAAAACTCCAGCTGGCTATGCTGGCACTTGCCCATACCATCACAGCAGTATAGAAGTCTAGCTTAAAATAAATGTTAAAGCTAAAAAAAGACTACCATTCTTTGTGAAAACAACCCACCTTCCTGGTCACAGGCAACCAAGTCCTCCATGAGGGAAAAAATGCCAGTGATAATGGAGTAACTTGACTGTAGACTCATTTGTCGAGAATGCAGTCAAGTGTTCCACAGGGGAGACTAAACCCTCCCTTTCCTTCTCTTTACAGCTGCCTTGTGGCTCTCTGACAACCACATTACTCTTGTAACCTGGGAATATAGTATTCTCTCCCTGTGAAAATAATGTGAGAAATTCCCCTAGACCTTCTATAATGAGAGCTGATCCAACAATTTTGATTAATTCAATTTTATAAAATGTATCAAAAACAATTTAAATGTTTTATTTCTAGTTAACTGATGAGCATATTTATTCTTAAACTTCTTGGTAATATTTAAAGCAATCCTTGAAAATGCTATGCTCACAGCAGCTAGTATAATAATATAAAAGATAGATGAAACATAAAAGAAGCTAAAACTATTGATAATCCTTATATCCTTGTTCACTATGGCTGTTTTCTAAACAAATTCATTTAAAAAAATCTAACCATATAGATTGTGTGTGTGTGTGTGTATGTGTGTGTGTGTAAGCACACTGTCTGTAACAAATGATAGAAAATGTATGTTATAAACTTCTAGAGCATGCAGTCAATAGTTAGAAATGAACAAAAGGAAGATTAGACTAGGTGAGAAATTGGTATTAAGAGGTCTTTATTGCCACTTATAAATGAATGTGTGTGTTCTTTCTCTGAACTTGATTAACTTGATTTTATTATTATGTTTCAAAGATGCTGGCAAAAAAAAAAAAAAGAAAAAAAGGGAATACACCCAAGAATCAGACTTCAGTATATTAACATAACAGCTGGTGTATTCCTGCGAACCTAAGATTAATTGTTAGAAATGGCTTTGAATAGTCTCTCTTTAAGCTAGCAGAAATTGTCAATATTCTTTTGTAGTTAATGATCACTTAGAAAGCACATTTCTCCTGCTTAGAATTCTGACAAGCAGTGACATTTACAATTACACATTCTACATAATTGCATTACTTTAACTGAGGTTTAACAAAGATTATGTGTCAAAACAAGTGAGTTTAGGTTAGCAGATTTATCCTAAATATTTATGCGAAATATCAGCATGATTGTTTTGAGAAATAAATGCCCCCCTCCCCCCCCAGGAAGTAAAACATGGTAGGAAACAATAATCTACTACACATTTCTGAATGTCTTACTTCTAAAAGCAATGTGGACTGCACATTAAAATATGAGTTTTCAAATGACACTTTGCAAGTGGGTAAAAGCTGTATTTCATACTTGTTTTGCATCATTCTCCTGTAGATCATGATTAAACTGCCTTTGCAACCGATGCTGACTCTCTCAGTAGAAAAGCAAACATTTGTAGAAGTCAGTGTTTGGGTGGACAATTGTATAGTTGCTGGACTATGGACTTTGAAGTGCATATGTAATGTAAAAGAAAGGCAAACAAAGCTGAATGAAGTATTGCATAAGAAAGAAGACTGCAACCTTTCTTACAGTGAGAATACAAAGTTGGAAGACAGACAATTAGGGGAACCAAGGGGTTGAGTTATAAGAAAATTCAGGACAATAATTTATTTCAGATGATTTTCATATTTGCATAGCTAAAACTGATATAAAGCAAACATACACCAAATATAAAACTGAATCTGCAGAATTACGTATTAAAATATACTTTAAAAAATGTTTGCAAATATGAGAAGACATACTCCACACGTAGACTTCCATTTATTAGCCCGAAAAGGCAGTGTACATGAATAACAAAGAGCACAAATAAGCTGCATTTCATCATTTAGGCAAAAGCCTTTGGCAAATGGAAATAATAGTGAAATAGCATACACATGATATGTGCAGTTTATCAAGTAATATTTTGCAGAAAGGAGAACAAATATAGTTTCATTCTGCTATGAGTTTCAACATTATACTCATTTTTTCTTTTTTGATCAATGTACAATTAATTGTTTTTACTGTATATGGAAAATGCAGGAAAAATAACTTGCTTAATGCAATTAATACAGGAACAAGTTAAACGCTTAAGAAATAATTATGATGTTAATGTAAAGAAAAATCAATGAATTTAAAAGGGCTTGACATAGCTGATGCATTAAGTACTTTGTGGTATGACTGGATGATAAGGCTATGTCTGACGCTAGTCTCAGTAATGATGCATTAAGTACACTGTGGTATGATTGGATGATAAGGTTACATCTGACATTAGTCTCACTATTGATGCATTAAGTACTCTGTGGTATGATTGGATGATAAGGGTAGAAAAGATTGGGTAGGGAGACAGGAAAAGCAATTTACAAAGGAACAATGGAAGGACATATGTGTGGTTCCCAAGTATGCAGCAAAGTACAAAGGTTTAGGATTTTTGCTTTGACGTATTTGCATAGGTATTTTTTTTTTTTTTGCCTCAAACAGAGTTTAAATAGTTTTTCTTGCTGATTTTATAATGGGAAAAACAGAAATAACTGGGAGCATTTTTGTTTTTTGAGAATGTAATGAGTTGGCAGAATTTAAAATGTCTTTATGGAGTACTCTGTCTGAAATATTGGCTGTAACTAATTTTTTTTAGCTAGAACACAGCACAGGAACTGAATTGGCTACACATATAAGGCATTATTAAGTTTAATGTTGTTGACTGCCAAAAAAGCAATTTCTAGAAAATGGAAATCAAAATGTAAACTAACTGTAATTGAAGCATTGAATATTGATAAGAGATAAAAGAACTGGAAGTTTAATCTTTAGAATAGGGACCAAGCAAATTACAGAAAAAATAAATGGAATTTGGGGAACATTACATATAGAAAAATGTTGAGAATGAAGCTTGAGGTTTAAGGAAAGGCAGGAATCGAGGAATTTATGTAATGTAGATGTGACATGCCACCACTGGACCAGTAATCAAGTAGCCTCGATCCTCACCACTGGCAACAGTGGGGGATGTACACTGTGAAGATAACAGGTACCCACACAATATTTCCAGATGCAGCTTTCTGCATCAAGTCTAATTTCCCTTAAGAGCACACAGAGACTACAGTCAGTCCAGGGCTGATTTCTCTCTCTTTCTCCAGATCCCAAGTAAGATTCCCCACTGGCACAGCTATAGAGTTGAGATCTTAGCTGAGTGGCCAAGCCAAGACCTCCAGCACCCTCTCTGTCCAACCAGTGCTTCGTGTCCCTGCCCAAGTAGCTGACACACACAGTCTTTGAGGTTTGATTTACACACGCACACACACACACACACACACACACACACACACACACACACACACACACACACACACACACACACACACACACACACACACACACACACACACACACACACACACACCTGGGAAAAGCTGGCACAGGTTTACTAGCTATGCCCCCTTTTGCCAAGACTATAAGGTAGTTATCACTGCCACCAGCCAACTCCTTAGCTACTTTAAGGCCCTTAACAAAGGATGTCCAATCTTATTGTGTAGTATTAATATTCATACTAATTGTAGTTTGACCTAGAGCAAGACTATTAGGAGTAGCACACACAGTATTACCAAATAAATATGCAAGTCCTCTCAAAACTTGAATATCTCTAAACAGATCAGCCACAATGAAAGGTTTAAATATATTTAATAATAAATAATAAAAGAACAAGAAAATAGTATATATCCACAGTGACATCAGAATTCAAAATCACAGGAAATATTTAAAACAACATTGCAGGACACTCTCAAAGAGTAAAGAAAAATATCTAAATTAAGCTTTGCTATATTTCTGACAGACAAGTGGTGAATGATTCCTGTTGTTGTCAGGTCCAAGACAGAATACAGAATGCACTGTCTCTCTCAGAGATTTCTCAAATTAATATCTCAAATATTACTGTTGGGATAGCTTGCAGAATGACATCATTTATTGTCATCTGACTCTATCCCAGTGAAACCCCCACTGCTGGAATCTGGCAGTATTTAGCATCTACCTGTGAAAATACATAGACCTCAGATCTTTGGCAGATGCTGGAAGTCATAAAACAATTACATTCCTTCACATTTCAAGGCTAGTAATTATTTCACCCTAGAAACAATACATAAAGTGACATTGTTTTAGGTATTGTGTCTCCTTGCTGCATTAAAATTGAAAGATACCATGTTTTATGGCATAGCCATAAAGAAATTTAATTTCAGTTATTTTCCCAAAATTTACTGGACTAAAGTTAACCTCTTGTATTCCAGTTTCCACTGTTAAAATATATACATTTAGACAGTTACAATAGTGCATGTATATTTCCGTTTTCCTCCAGTAGGGCACACTGTGGATGCATTTCAAACACAAACACGTTATAAATTATCTTTTTAACACACATGTCTGTACAAACCAGTTAGATATACACATGACATGCAGTTCTAATACATTTGTAACACAAGCATTTCACACAAATCATTTTGATATTCACCAATGACATATAATTACTTATAAAATTCCAGCTAGGTAGGCTGGCAGTATCTCCCTTTGTCACAGTAGGACTGAATGACAGAATAAAAAAAGAAAGAAAACTTATATGCAATGTATGATGCATAAAGAAATGTTAATATGGTTTGTTTTCTTTTATATCAATGTATATGTGCTTGGGTATCAAGTAATAATTTAATGAAAGTGTTAAAAAATTTTCTTTAACCATGTTTCACAAACAATAACAACATCAATCTTATGGAAAAGTAGCAAATTTTCCAATAAAAAACTATTATTAATGGCCCTTGCATTAACAACCATCAGAGATACATCAAATGTTATCTGTGAATTGTTAATTTTCAGCCTGACAAAAATCCTTTCTTTTGTTGGGCAAATATTGCAATATAATCTGCTGCAAAAATTCTCTTCCCATGTCTTGACAAGTGCACACCATCCTGTCTAAACACGTGTGCCCCAAATTAGGCTTGGATGCCCTACACATTTCCATTTTTTTAAAACGGGCCATTTTGTTATGTAGGTATTTACTCAAAAAATATTTTTCATTCATGTCTTTCTAGATGTGATTTGTGAAAAATATGTCTTAACACCTATGTAAACTATGTTATCTAAGAGGGATGTAATTTCCCTATTAACAATCAGAGAGTCCTTGCAGATGAAATCATTTGTACTAATGTGAATAAAAATTATCCATATTTCCTTATATAAAGCATTCTAAAGCCTTTCTCACATCTTGGAGTTTTGCTCCTACCAAGCATAAAAGTATTTCATGTTCATTATCTTCTCTGCAAATGTAAGTATCGGTTGAATCTCCAATTACAAGTATATCACTTCTGACCAGATTTGTAGAACTCTTCAGCTTCTAATTCAGTAATATATACTCTATCAGTTGTAACAAATAGATGATCTTCATCACCATTAATCTTATCAAACCCAGTTTTCAGTTTTTATTACATTTGCAAGCATACAATTCTTACCTGTCTGGTTTTGTCCTTCCACAACTTGAGCCATATTGTCTTTAATCTCTCTTTTTTTCTTACAGTAATGTTCTTCAACCCTTCCAAGTTCAGTTTTGATTTCTTTCTTTTTAAATTTCCCCTGCCTCTTTTTTTTACCTTCTCCTTTGGAAAAAAAATATGCTTTTTCCTGTATACTAAAGGTTTTCTAATAGAACAAAGTTATTATTCCCTGTAATCTGTGTGCTACATAACAAAGCAGTGTCCTTTTTGGTATGTATTCTCTTTTCATTATAGACATTAATCGATTTTTTTTCTTCCTTGTTGCTTGTTGTGACTGTCTTCTTTTCTTTTCTTATTTTCTTCTACATGTTCTGAATCCTAGGACTGCTGTATAGCTCTATCCAGAATTCCAAAGTTGCCATCTTTAGTATCATGTTTAATAGGGGTTGAGAGATCATTACTGACAATAGACACTTCCTTTCCTAAATATGTTCTGTTTACACTTTGCTTAATATTATTTGTCTTATTTGCCCAGTCATTAATGTATGTAGTAAAAGTATTCCAAGCTGTGCCAGTTGCACAAGTGCAATCATTGTCATTGTCATCATCATCATCATCATCAGTAAGTCTATATTTACTACTAATGATGGTACACAAATCACCCACCTTCTGACAAAAGGAACACAGCTCACCAGTGTCACCAGGTGTTACCTTAAAATATACATAGCATTTAGAACATTGTATAAGATACTTGTACTTTAGCAAATCATTAATGGCATACTCATTTAAGGACTCTATTTTCAGTGTCAATGAATAAAAAATTCTAAAAGAAAATGATAATCAAAATCAGTTACCCCCAAATGTATTTATTTACTTACTTACATTTGTTTACTGGGAAAGTCCGACTGGACCAGAAGCCCATTTTCAGTGGAGGCCAGGGGAGAAAAGCTCCACAGAAATATAAGCAAAATACCATAATTAGATAGTACAATAGTATACATACAGTAAGATGGAGAATACACATCATCTAGTTAGTCTATGTTGTTGTTTGTGTCTTTCGGCTTTTCCCGGTTAGGGGTCGCCACAGCGGAACTCCAGTCCGCTAATGATTGGTAGATTTTTACGTGCTGAGTTACCAGCCCTGACGCACAACCTTCAACGAAGGTACGCCCATTCACGCATGTCTCCACGCAGAAGATGCTCTAGCTGAGAATCGCACCGGACAGCGTCTTACTGTGAGGCAGCAACGCTACCGCAGCACCTAGTATTCAATACAGTTTTCTAGTAGATACAGGTTCAAAAAGAAAAACACACAATCATTTCAGTGAAGATCACTGTGAGAAAAATAAAATTAGTATTGTGTACATGTTAAATAATAGTTATGAACAAATGAAATTCCTTTATATACATACATATATATATATATATATATATATATATATTTTTTTTTTTTTGAGTAGTAATAAACACTGAGGAGAGGTAGAAAATGGGGTAAGTAGTGGACAGTGTTTTGAGAGAGTTATAGATATCTTGTCAGTCAGGTTTGATAGATTAAGGTTAAACAGATTTTAAGTTAACTTCTATGAGAAAATCACACAAGCATATTAAATTAAGTACAATAAAGTCATCACTGTGACTGTCAGTACCAGTTGTGCCAATCACACAAAAGATGGATTGCTTTGTATTACTTTTGCTCACAGTCACACCTTGTTATAACAGTGGAGATCAATAAATTACAAATAAATACAGGATTGTTTCAGATAAGCTCTGGATTCAATGTGTTGTGTTTAAAGCTTAATGTTAAACACTAACAGCACAGAAGTTTCCAGTAAAAGGAGAAATGCAAATGCTAGTACGGATATATCAGTCCTTTCCTGGAAGAGTGACTACCACCATACCCCTCCAAAAAAAGTAGTTACTCTCCATATAGACCTTTGGTGTTAGATTAGGATAAAAGTAAAAGCTTTAATGGTTATATGCATACATTATACAGCTGAGGGTCTGGGGATGAAAATCAGCGCCCCTGGGTAAAACTCACACAGACACAGGGAGGACATGTAGAGTAATCAGCACCCCTGGGTAAAACTCACACAGACACAGAGAGGACATGTAGAGTAATCAGCGCCCCTGGGTAAAACTCACACAGACACAGGGAGGACATGTAGAGTAATCAGCGCCCCTGGGTAAAACTCACACAGAGACAGGGAGGACATGTAGAGTAATCAGCGCCCCTGGGTAAAACTCACACAGAGACAGGGAGGACATGTAGAGTAATCAGCGCCCTGGGTAAAACTCACACAGAAACAGGGAGGACATGTAGAGTAATCAGCGCCCCTGGGTAAAACTCACACAGACACAGGGAGGACATGTAGAGTAATCAGTGTCCCTGGGAAAAACTCACACAGACACAGGGAGGACATGTAGAGTAATCAGCGCCCCTGGGTAAAACTCACACAGAGACAGGGAGGACATGTAGAGTAATCAGCGCCCCTGGGTAAAACTCACACAGACACAGGGAGGACACGTAGAGTAATCAGCGCCCCTGGGTAAAACTCACACAGAGACAGGAGGACATGTAGAGTAATCAGCGCCCCTGGGTAAAACTCACACAGACACAGGGAGGACACGTAGAGTAATCAGCGCCCCTGGGTAAAACTCACACAGACACAGGGAGGACATGTAGAGTAATCAGCGCCCCTGGGTAAAACTCACACAGAGACAGGGAGGACATGTAGAGTAATCAGCGCCCCTGGGTAAAACTCACACAGACACAGGGAGGACATGTAGAGTAATCAGCGCCCCTGGGTAAAACTCACACAGACACAGGGAGGACATGTAGAGTAATCAGCGCCCCTGGATAAAACTCACACAGAGACAGGGAGGACATGTAGAGTAATCAGCGCCCCTGGGTAAAACTCACACAGACACAGGGAGGACATGTAGAGTAATCAGCGCCCCTGGGTAAAACTCACACAGAGACAGGGAGGACATGTAGAGTAATCAGCCCCTGGGTAAAACTCACACAGACACAGGGAGGACATGTAGAGTAATCAGCGCCCTGGGTAAAACTCACACAGACACAGGGAGGACATGTAGAGTAATCAGCGCCCCTGGGTAAAACTCACACAGAGACAGGGAGGACATGTAGAGTAATCAGCGCCCCTGGGTAAAACTCACACAGACACAGGGAGGACATGTAGAGTAATCAGCGCCCCTGGGTAAAACTCACACAGAGACAGGGAGGACATGTAGATTAATCAGCGCCCCTGGGTAAAACTCACACAGAGACAGGGAGGACATGTAGAGTAATCAGCACCCCTGGGTAAAACTCACACAGACACAGGGAGGACATGTAGAGTAATCAGCGCCCCTGGGTAAAACTCACACAGACACAGGGAGGACATGTAGAGTAATCAGCGCCCCTGGGTAAAACTCACACAGAGACAGGGAGGACATGTAGAGTAATCAGCGCCCCTGGGTAAAACTCACACAGACACAGGGAGGACATGTAGAGTAATCAGCGCCCCTGGGTAAAACTCACACAGAGACAGGGAGGACATGTAGATTAATCAGCACCCCTGGGTAAAACTCACACAGAGACAGGGAGGACATGTAGAGTAATCAGCGCCCCTGGGTAAAACTCACACAGACACAGGGAGGACATGTAGAGTAATCAGCGTTCCTGGGTAAAACTCACACAGAGACAGGGAGGACATGTAGAGTAATCAGCGCCCTTGGGTAAAACTCACACAGACACAGGGAGGACATGTAGAGTAATCAGCGCCCCTGGGTAAAACTCACACAGAGACAGGGAGGACATGTAGAGTAATCAGTGCCCCTGGGTAAAACTCACACAGACACAGGGAGGACATGTAGAGTAATCAGCGCCCCTGGGTAAAACTCACACAGAGACAGGGAGGACATGTAGAGTAATCAGCGCCCTGGGTAAAACTCACACAGACACAGGGAGGACATGTAGAGTAATCAGCGCCCCTGGGTAAAACTCACACAGAGACAGGGAGGACATGTAGAGTAATCAGCGCCCCTGGGTAAAACTCACACAGACACAGGGAGGACATGTAGAGTAATCAGCGCCCTGGGTAAAACTCACACAGACACAGGGAGGACATGTAGAGTAATCAGCGCCCCTGGGTAAAACTCACACAGAGACAGGGAGGACATGTAGAGTAATCAGCGCCCCTGGGTAAAACTCACACAGACACAGGGAGGACATGTAGAGTAATCAGCGTCCCTGGGTAAAACTCACACAGAGACAGGGAGGACATGTAGAGTAATCAGCGCCCCTGGGTAAAACTCACACAGACACAGGGAGGACATGTAGAGTAATCAGCGCCCCTGGGTAAAACTCACACAGACACAGGGAGGACATGTAGAGTAATCAGCGCCCCTGGGTAAAACTCACACAGACACAGGGAAGACATGTAGAGTAATCAGCGCCCCTGGGTAAAACTCACACAGAGACAGGGAGGACATGTAGAGTAATCAGCGCCCCTGGGTAAAACTCACACAGACACAGGGAGGACATGTAGATTCCATAGGGAAGGAATCACAGCCAGAAACTCAGACGGAGAACCGACCACTGTGAAATGGCAATGCTACTTTTCATGGTACTGTGCCAATGACCAGTTGCTGTCACACACATCCTGCCCAGACCACCACAGAAAGGCACTTATTGTGTAATAATAATCCTATTTGTTAACTCATTAGGCCTACTAGATACACAGTCCCTTTTCAGAAGGTACACAGGAGCAACATCTGGTTAAGTAACTTGCTCAAGGACACACAGGAGGCAAATGAGAGCTGAGGGAATCAAACCCTGTACCACAGGAAATAAAGCTTGCAACCATAGCCACTTCACCTACTGCCAGACTAAATATGTTTATCTGTGATAGGAAGTGAAAACACTTATGACCAACTTTCTAAGTTTAGATGCATTGTAGTCTATCAACTATACACACAATCATATTCATCTGAAACAAACACCCTCCCATATCCATCAACTACAATCATTTTACACACACACACACATACAGACATGCCCACTAATTACAGAAAATTGTATGGCAGTATGCATAACTAATGTGCTCGTGTATTCAGATGCGACACTAAGGCTGGGTATGCATTCAAGTCATTTATTGTATATAAACACATCAGGAGCTGTAACTGGAACATATACTTTGAACTTCATAAGTTTACTGACTGAGTTGTTACTTCTAACACACTCACATATGCATCTCCATTCAAGCTTACTTTCACACTGACTAAATACACAAAAATGGCACTGATCTCACACGTGCTCAGTAACTTATATGCGTGTGCTTCAGTACACACACTGCTCTACATCCTCCCTCTTTAATTTTGTTCAACATGCAAAATAGGAGAACAAAGATATTTTAAGAACCAGACATTATATCAACATTTCAGCAAATAAAAATTAGTTCAAGTCTAAGTTACTGTGTATTTAGGATTTGGTCTGGAAATTCTACCGTATCTGGTAACACAGAAATTCTGCCTGGGTTTAGCTACAGGGGCAGTCTCTGGGACATTCTTTCAAAACTGGAACATCAAGGTTTACAACAAAATTATTTGAAGGAAGCACACTGTCCTTTTGGATTCAAACAGATGTATAGTAACTCTAGGAATTAGTTCTCGGCACAGGCAATTTGCTGCATCACTGGTTCAGAGAGAGCTAACACGTCTTCGATTCCTTCTGAAATCTATTCCTTCAGATTGTATGATGTAAGATCTCAGTTCTTCAAAAATGTTCTTCATGATTTCCACTTGGTCATATCCTTTAGATGTTTGCATTCTCACCGCTTCTCCTTGTAAGTAATGGTCTAAGGGATTTACTGATCTTATCATAGTACAACTATTGTGACTGACATTTTCTCAAAAGTTGAGCCTTGACTACTCTATTGTCCTTTGCATGATGCCAAACAATTTCTAACTTTCAAGGCAGCAGCAAGGTACAAGTGTTTGCCCTTTTTGTAAACAATATTGAAATTGTACTTTTGCATTTTTAACATCATGCATTGCATCACGCTGGGGCTGTATGCACTGGCTTCTTCAAAATTGTCACTAGTGGTTGGTGATCAGTCTCCATTAGGTAGGTCTGCCATAAATATAATCACTGAACTTCGAACATGCGAACATTACTGCCAAAAGTTCTTTCTCTGTTTGTGCATAATGCATCTCTGGGTGAAAGTTCTTGATGCATAGGCTACTGGAATGCCTTCTTCAAGACATACTGTGCTAAGGCCGTACTTTGTGAACATCATAATATCTCAGTGTGTGTTGACTGGCAATTTTCTTCTTCAGGACGCTATATGCTCTTTGGTGTTCATATGTTGTTTGGTGTTGTTCTAACCAGGACCAGTTTATACTTTTGTGTGTCAACTCATGCAATGGTGCAGAAAGCTCACTCTAGTCTGCAATGAACTTTCCTAAATAGGTGACCATACCTAGAAAACATTGTAAAGATGTGACATTCTCTGGAACTGGCATTTCAAGAATTGTTGCTTGCTTAGGTGGGTCTGATTGTAAGTCAGAACTGATAAACAAATATCCCACATAAGTAACTTCTTTCAGTTCGAATTTACATTTCTGAGGATTCAGTTTGAAATTTACTTCATGTACACTGCTTAGAACTTTCCTGAGATTTTAATCATGTTCATCTTCATCATTGCCTCCAACAATAACGTCATCTACTATATAATAGCACATGGATAACCAGAAATAATTTGTTCCATGGCACACTGAAAGTCTTCACTGGCAGAATTGTTTCGAAATGGCATTCTCAAAAATCTGCATCTAACAAATGGTGCACTGAATGTGGTTAACAATAAAGATTTGTGATCCAGCGAAATTTGGTAAAAAGAGCTTTTTGCATCTAAGACTGAGAAAACAGTGGAATCTGGCATGAGAGTTCTACGTCTTCTACCCTACACATCAGATGATGAGGACACAAGTGCTTTAAGTCTCTTGGATCAATACATATTCAAATATCATCTAAGCTTTTCTGACGAGTGATGACCATGGAGGATACCCATTCAGTCAGTTCTTCTGCTGGAGAAGGACACATATATTCTTCTTTTACTTTACTTTGCATTGCTACTGGAATCTTTCATGCAGGTCTAACAACTAGAGTTACATCATGGTATAACTTCATGGATTATGTGACAGGAAGTTTACCAAGCTTGTCTTTGAAAATATCAGCATATTAACTAAAAATATTCTGTGTAAAACTATCATTTTTCAGATTTATATGGTGGACTTCTTTTTTAAATGAAGTCAGTCCCATTCTCAAACTGTCTTTGAGGCTTAAACAATGACTGCATGTGTCTTTTGACTATGCAAAACTGCAAGTAATAGCTGTTTTCAGCAGAATGGCATGAAAGAACTACTGCACCATCAGTTTAAATCGCTTCACCACCATAAGCAACTAGATTTGCACACTTTGCTGAATCAAGTTTCTCACCAGCTTTTACTTTAGCAAACATTTATACTGATATAACATTGAACTTAGATCCAGTGTCTACTTTAAGCTCTACACGTTTCCCATTCATTTGTACAGTACAAAATATTTCACTTTTTGCTGACAACTGATAGCCTACTGTATTAACTCTTTCACTGATCACAGAGACACCATCAACACAGAAAGTTTGCTCACAGCTCTCAGAGTTTGCTATAGTCTCTATCTGATCTACTTGCTTCTTTGGATACTATCATTTAAAATATGTCCACGGCACTTTAGACTTGCAAAGCCTTTTGAAATGATTCCACTTTTTACATTTGTGACATTGCTGACCAAAAGCTAAATACTTTTTCCATTTGGGTTCACGACTGCCTTCACAATTGTGACAGTTAACAATAAGGTTGGGTTTGGCACTGTCCTTCGGTTTATATTTCTTTTTCATCTTAACTTTCTGCTGCACATTATCAACATTCACACTAGCAAATACTGCAAACATGCTTTTCTCATTCATAAGCACATTCTTATGGCATTCTGTAATTTCATGTATTTGACAAATCTCACTGGCTTTGCTCAATGTTAATTCACTATTTCAAAGCAAAATCTTACTCACTGTATCATTAACACCACATACAAGACGGTCTTGTATTAACTCATTTCTTAGATCACCAAATCTATATGTTTTAGCTTTATTTCTTAAGTCAGTAATATATGCTGCACAGTTTCACCAGGCTTTTGATTTCTTGTGTAAACTTTGTGCCTTTCCATTGTAATATTCGTTTGAGGATTACACATTTCTCTAAATTTATGTTTTAAGCACTTTTAAGCACTCAGGGTCTTCCCATGTTTCAGCTTGTATCACAATATGGTGGTTCTCCCCCTCCCCTGCATATATAGTAGGTGCATATACAAATGAACGCTCTTGCTCAATGACCTGTGAGCCAGCTAAATTCAGAAGTATGCATTTGTATGTGCATTTTTATCAGAAAAAACATTCTGTATTAAAATATAATATTCTTGCTCAAACACTTGCCATTTAGCTGCAGTATTATTATCAAACACCAGCAGTTCAGGTCGGCAATACCCCTCTGCTATAACAACAGATTTCTTTTAAACAGAAATATAGACCTAGTAATTATGCTCAAGTGCACAACAATCTCTCTGAAAATGCTTTATTTTAACACTGTGAATATCTCTTGAGCACTCTGGACATTTCAGACACTTTGAAAAATCTTAGTTACTGCGAAAAAGTCGTACATTGCGAAAAACTTTGGACTTTATTGCCTTATCAAATATTTTAAACACTTCGGAGATTATTTTAAACACTTTAATCATTATGTTGCTATTTTGGACGTTTCAAATATCTCAGAAATTATTTTAAACACTTTGAACCCTATGCCACATGTTTGGTGACTGGAAAGCATTTAAACTAATTTAAGTAACTTTGAATAACTGCTGACTTGTTTGCGAGTTCACTTCTGGATAATACTCCACTTATAACTGTATGTCTCATGGTTTGTGAACTGTTTCAACTTCAGATCCCATTCTAACACCATGTCACATGTCTTGTGTATTCAAATGAGACACTGAGACTGGGTATATGTTCAAGTCGTTTTTTTGTACATAAACACATCAGGAGCTGTAATTGGAACATATACTTCGAACTTCATAAGCTTACTGAGTGACTTGTTACTTTTAACACACTCACATATGCATTTCCATTCAAGCTTACATTCACACTTACTAACTACACAAAACTGGCGCTGATCTCGCACATGCTCAGTAACTTATATGCACATGCTCTCTGATTCAATTGGCTGACTATGTTCAATACACACACTGATCTACATAATGGCCACATGTATTTCAGCTTCTTGTTGTCATATTCGTGCAGTACAGTCTACTGTACCCCTTATGCAGCAACACACACACACACACACACACACACACACACACACACACACACACACACACACACACACACACACACACACACACACACACATACTTGGATGAATGTAACTGTACACCTCAAATGTTTGATTATGGTGGAATGAATGAATACATGCATACATAACTACCACATATAAATATTCCTTACAGTTGCTGGTATTTCTAGCTGTGAGACAGCCAGGCACTAAATTCAAAAAGGGAAATTGTTCATTAAGGGCTATCTAGACTGCTGTACTGGTGACTTTATCAAGTGGAACATAATGAAAGGATTGAGATAACCTTTAAAGGGGGAATGTACTGAACTGGAGGAAGAAAGTAATGTTAAACATCTGAATAATTGTAACATTGCAATGTGTAAAGCTCAAATGAGGACAGAGGGTTGGATAATATAAACAATGTTCATGAAATTGAAAATTAAAGGGGTGGGTGTAAAATATAGTTAGATAAATGGGACATTTATAAGTAGATAGCACATACGTGCAGTACAAAGAGAACATAAAGAGTACAAGAGTACAAAATTAAGAGCTATACCAAGATGTAACAGATTACAAAATAGAGATGTATAATCAGAACATCATATATAGAGACATCCAGTCATGTTTCATTTTCTCAGCTGGAGAGAAGTGTAAGCATATTATTTTAAAAGATTATTTAAATTTTCAGAGCTACTATAAAGTGTAAGCAAATGGTAAGAATATAGGAAATTCAAGAATAATGCTTGTTGAGACTTTTAGTATTTAGAAGTATGGGACTGCTAAAGTGACTTTCGAAACTACTTGATCTAGTTTATAATTTTAATTAATTCTGTTAGACAAGTACTGCAGCAAATGCAACATATGTAGATAGTAAATAGGAAGGAACCTGCAAAAATTCTGAATGGATAGGAATAGTTCGTTCTTGGCAGCAGACAGCTTCATATACTGGTCTATATCTTTCTGCGTATCTATCTATGCATACGCATAGATGTATGTATAGATATGTGTAGATATATATATATGATAGCTCCCAGGTGTAGATTTTGAAGAAACTATTCCCAAAAAGACAATAAGCTTAACAGGTGTATTCCTTTTCTATTTAGAAATCCAAGTCTAGGTTCACAAAGGTCAAGTTTAGTGAAGAAGAGAATGCTGAGTACACAGGGCAATGCTATGGGTAAGGAAGTAGCAAAAATAAAGGATGGCCTTTGATCAATGTCTCAGCATAGGAAATGTTAAGCATATGAGTTCCCTACAGATGGCCAAAGTAAAAACAGCCCAACAAATCATGTTTTTATAATTTCACTAGCTTCTATGACATTGGCTGAGATTTAGACAGACAGACTGAGTGCCTGCACAAGGAAGTGATGAAATACTGCATAAAGAATTGAAGAGCAAATCAGAAAGACAGTGTTACTACAACAGGTAGTGCTAAGCTAGTGCAGCAGTTCAGCCAAAAGGATAGTTGGGGGGGTGAGGAGGGTAGATGCCTAGTGCAATTTGCAGATGCTGATTTATCAGTAGTGCAGTACTGATATTCACTTCTGTATTGGCACCACTCAATATTGGTATGGAAATGAATTCCAATACTGCTAAACTGCTTTTGGAATCAGGGCTTTAGCATTTGCTTCAGCATTTCATGTGGTATACATTACAAAAGTAGAAAGCAGTTTGCTATAGGTTTTTTAAATGTTGAAGGCTTTTTTTGAGCACAAAAGCAAAGAGGACTTGACACTTTTCAGGACAAGATTGGTGAGGAGTGCCAGATCAGAGGAAAAACTAGACCTTTTGTTTTGCTCCTCAGCTTAGAATTGAAGGACCCAAATCAAGGAATCACACCGGGCACAAGATGAGATGCATATGGCTTTGGGCCAAACAGTGTGAAACATGGGGATGTGACTGACATGACAGATGTGACCAGCATGGAAGGTCAAAGTGACACACTTCATGTACATCCATACATGCAATAAAGAAATTAAGCACCACATAGTTCTGCTCCAGGTAGCCTACCTGGAGCCTATACTGTAACGTACAAACCCATTTCATCAATGATGTGAAGAGGAAAGGAGAAATAAAAAGATATGAAAGAGGAATACAGCAAGCAGAGGAAAACATAAAAGGATAACTAAAAATATGACTAGCAGATGGACGGTAGGACAATCTTCTCTGTGGAATGGAGACTCCCATTTGTAACATATGAAGTGGAAGAGTTGATGTGATAAGTAAAGAGGAATGGTTGGGGGAGGGATACAGAGTGAAGGGAATGCAGCAAGGGCAGACAAACAAAACTGCAGACACAATCAGAGAAGGATGGTGTACATCCAAAAGTTGACCTTTTGCCAGTCCAGTCCAAAGCATACCACCCAGCTATCAGTCTGCGCATTGACCAATACCACAAGCAAACTGCATGCTTCAGTACACAAGCTCAACAGTTAATACAGTAGGAGAAGTGGTAAAACTATGTGTACAATGTATGGCTGGCTAGCACTTCATAACCTCTGCCTCTTACTGTTGAATCATGTCAGCAGTGCACCAGAATGGTCAAGGTCATTGGTATTCGCTCACCATCCTGGCAAGTAGGTGCCAAGCATCCATCTTGTGCAAGAGGCCATCATATCTCCCCAGCAGGTACTTAAAATAATTCCTATATGAGAAGAACAAGAACATATTAGTCTGCTTAACATACTAAACAGGATCCCTATGAACACTGTACCTAAGAAAACCAAAACCTTACACATTTCCACTGAACAGCAAAATGGTAACCCCTTGTGCATGGACATACAGACATCAAGTGACATGCTTGTAATGCAGCACAAAGGCACTAACAAAACACAGTAGCACAGTGTTGTTGTGCTGTGGGCCTACAAATGCTGTATTCATGAGTATATTGGTCATAAGTCTCCAGAGATCGGTACAGGACATGGCTAGCGCCAGCTGGGCAGGGTAGACCAATGCAGATCACAGACCAACAGCTGACACATTACCTTAACTGTTGTGCTATGAAGCCCTTATTAATCTGATGCATTGCTTGGATGCGTACCTCTCAACAGCCCAGATTTTTTTCAGAATGTCAGGATTTTTGCCTCACATTTTTGGTTTGTTCTTCATAAAATTTGTGGTTATCTGGCAAATCATTAAGGACTGAAATCACTAAGTAATGCCAGACATTTGAGTTTCAAACTTCAAACCCTTCAAAAATTAATGCAAATACTAAACATGGTATTCTATTAACTTTCTAAGTTTGTAAGAGCAATATTTAAAAGTTATCCATGTTTTGGGCCTTTGTACCCCCCATTATTTTTGGTTTTGCCCAGAATTCTTGCACTAAGAGTTTGAGAGGTATGCATGAATGCAATTTTGTTTGAAAACACAGATGAAAATCAGTAAAATATAGTACTTTACACGTTAACTCTCTTGAAGTGGATATAAAACTAGTGAAGGCAGAAACCCTGGCTGGCAATTTACCTTTACAATGTTATCAAAACCGATGGTATGCATATGTGGTAACACAAAACAATTGCACTGCCATATCCAGCTATGGTGGTGGTTGTGGACTATGAGTGCTGGGGACCTAGAGAAGGACAGGATATAAGGGATATGAAAACTGCTTAACAGTGGAGTAGGCATGGCAATATGTTGTAAGAAGGAAATGGGTAACAGGATATGCATACCACTATGTTGGACGAGTACAGAGGTGCAAGAAGATTCAAAGAGATAGATCATTCCCCTAGAAGAAGAGTGTAAATGGGGGAGGGGGTGGACAACAGTACAGGATCCTGCTGAACTTCTATAGAATAGGAGGGTAAGAGCCAGTGGTCATAAGCAGATGACATGTATGCTTGACAACCATTCTCTGAGATATGTAACCTACTGGTATAAAGGACTTGACATAGGTCCCCAAGAGAGAGTTAATAGCTGGAAAAGTTCACTAAACAGGAGACTGGGTTGTGAAGAAATTAGACACTGTTATTTGTGCTAAGATATCTGGTTGAGTTTCTGTACATAATTTCAGATTAACCTGTGTATTATATGCCAGCATGACTAGCTATGATATTATAGATAAGGTCTTACATGTTGATTTATGATCTGTTTATACAGAATGTTTTAAAGACTTGAACAATGTTCTTTACATTTTTAACTGTGCATGTTTGTGAAAAAAGATTCTAAAGGCAAACTGTAAACGTATCTACAAGCACTGCACCTATGAGTAAAAAAATACAGGCAGTTAGAATAAAAAGAAGAATAAATGATTAGCAAAGCAAGGCATCCCAGGGTCAGCCCAGTTTCCTTGACTAGCTAGTTTGGTTTACTGACTGACAAAGATTACAGATGAGGACAGAGTTTTTATACAATCTTGAAAGATGCAGCCCTGCCTCTTTAGACATACAATGTGTCCAAATCAGGTTATACATCTATTTAAAATTGCTTGTGAGCACACTATTTTAAAAGTTACTATGATAACAGGTTTCTTCCCTTTTTTAGTGACAAGTGCAGAGTCAGCATTCCTTTCTTCAGCTTGCTTTA